>NW_026648115.1:0-70000 GCF_950295315.1 Erinaceus europaeus | reverse complement strand
TATTTATTATCTTTATTTATTGGATAGAGACACCCAGAAATCAAGAGGGAGGGTGTGATATAGAGACAGAGAGACACCTGCAGCCCTGCTTCACCACTCGTAAAGCTTTCCCTCTGCAGATGGGGACCGGGGCTCGAACCTGGTCCTTGTGCGCTGTAATACATGCGCTCAACCAGCCCCGTGATATGTTATTACAGCCAGTGATATGTTATTACAGATTTTTTTACCACCCAGCCCCGTGATATGTTATAACAGATTTTTTTCTTTGGGGGTCTGGGCCGTGGTGCAGCAGATTAAGCGTACTTGGCGGTGAAGCGCAAGGACCAGCTTAAGGATCCTGGTTCGAGCCCTCGGGATCCCCACCTGCAGGGGAGTCGCTTCCCAGGCGGTGAAGCAGGTCTGCAGGTGTCTGTCTTTCTCTCCCCCTCTCTGTCTTCCCCTCGTCTCTCCATGTCTCTGTCCTAGCCAACAACAGTGACAACAATAAAACAAGGGCAACAAAAGGAGACAGATAAGTTTTATTTAAAAAAAAAAAAAAGGAATTTCTACCCTTCAGTTGATTCCGCTTTAGAACATTCTTATTCATCGAATTATACTTTAGATCACTGTGATTCAGACCAATTTTTCATTCAGACCAGTGAATGAATCGTAATTTATTCGGATTATAAATGTGTGACGTGTGTTTTGCATTTATATAAACAGCAGCGGTATTGATGAGGGAGACAGACAGAGACAGAGAGACACCTGCAGCCCTGCTCCACCGCCCGGGAAGCTTCCCCCTGTGGGTGGGGACCAGGGGGTCGATCCCAGGTCCTTGCACACGGTGACATCTCCATTCCTATCTTTTTTAATCTTAACTATTTTAAAGTCTATCATGTCAGATATGAGAATAGCTGTTCCTGCCCTTTTTTGTGGGCCATTGGCTTGAATGATAGTTTTCCATCCTTTCACTTTAAGTCTGTGTTTGTCTTGTTGAGTTAGGTGGGTTTCCTGTAGACAACATATTGTTGGGTTGTGTTTTCTGATCCATCTTCCTACTCTGTGTCTTTTAATAGGTGAATTCAGGCCATTGACATTTATTGATATCAAAGACTGAAGATATTTTAACGCCATTCTTGTAGAGTTTTAGAGTGTTTTGAGATATGTCCTATTTGTGGTGGTCTGGTTTTTTATAGGAGACCTTTCAGAACTTCTTTCAGGGCAGGCTTGGTGATGGTTGCTTCCTTCAACTGTTGCTTGTCTGAGAAGGTTTTGATGCTTCCATCTAGTCTGAATGACAATCTAGCAGGATATAGTATTCTTGGCTGAAAGCCTTTCTCATTGAGCACTCGATAGATATCTTGCCATTCTCTTCTGGCCTGTAGTGTTTGTATGGAGAAGTCTGCTGCTAATCTTATGGGTTTTCCTTTGTAGGTGACTCTTTGTTTTTCTCTTGCAGCCTTGAGGATCCTTTCTTTATCCTTATTCCTTTCCAATCTAAGTATGACATGTCTTGGTGTCTTTAGGTCTGGGTTAATTCTGTTTGGGACCCTCTGGGCTTCTTGAATCTTTATGTCTTTGGTGTTGTCTAGACTAGAGAAATTTTCAGCTATTATGGCCTGGAGAACGCTTTCTTCCTCCCCTTCTCTTTCTTCCTCTGGTAAGCCAATAATGCGTATATTGTTTCTTTTGAAGTCATCCCATAGGACTCTGTTGTTGTTTTCAGCATCTCTTAATCTCTTTTTGAGATCTCTTACTTCTTTTTTAGTTGTCTCTAATTCATCCTCAATCTTGCTAATTCTGTCTTCAGCCTCATCTATTCTATTCTCTCTGCCCTCTGCTGTTTTCTGGAGTTCATCTATTTTGTTGCCCTGCTCTGATACTGTTTTAGCTTGTTCAGCTAGTTGCCTTCTTAGCTCAGCGATTTCAGCTTTCAGCTCTCTAATAACCATGAGATAATTAGAATTTTCTTCCATATTCTCATTTGTTGTTCCTGCATTTCTGATTACAATTTTTTCAAATTCTTTACTCACTCCTGTTATTATTTCCTTAGCTAATGTTTGGATGTTGAACTCATTTTGTGCTTCACCCTCTGGAGGACTTTTAGCTGGACTCTTGTCCTGGTTCGAGTCTCCAATATTTTTTCTTGTTGTTTTAACCATTTTATATAAGTTAACAGTTTTTTCAATCCCTGAGTTGGAGTTCAGTGATGTAAAAGCCTTTTTTTCCCCCCTGTAGGCTATGGGAGCCTGAGGGCTTGTCAACTATCAATAGGCTTCTTGGCTTAATCACTGACTCCTGACCAAGAGATAAAGCAGGGTGTGGCAGAGATAATCCAGTGGTTATGCAAAGAGACTTTCACAGCCCCTCAGCTATGCCACCGAGGTATAGGTCTTCTCCTGAGTTTCCCGGTTAGATCTCTGTCCCCTGGTGTCCCTCCCTGTTGCTGCTCCAGATTCTGAGGGTAGTAGCAATGGAGACTCAGAGTTGCACTTGGTGAGTCTCTGGGGAGTCCTCTCCTCCCTTCAGCTGTCCCCTTGTTGGTGGAGCAGACTGGAGGTGGTGTCTCCACTGATAAACTGCTGAACTGTTAGCAGTCGCTTAATCTCTCCTTAGGCCCCTCTCTCCTCTCTGTCACCAGCCACGCGTGTTTGTACTCACGGGTGATTTACTGGGTTCCTGTGGTCATTCTAGTCCTGTCTTGTTTCGGTCCGGGTGGTCTCCGTTGGTCTTCCTAGTTGATCCGGGAGAGGAGGGGAGAGGAGAGAAAGCGATCTGCTGCTTGTAGCTCCGCCTCCGGTAGTCGAATCGACACGGTGACATCTCAACACCTCCCTCAGACAGTGCTCTGCTCTGCCAGGCTCCCGAGGCTTTGTCTCTGCCCCTGCCTGTCTCTACCCTGCCCCTGCCCCGTCTCTCTCTGCCCCGTCTCTGTCTCTGCCCGTCTCTCTACCTCTGCCCCTACCCCTGCCCGTCTCTACCCGTCTGTCCCTGCCTCTGCCCCGTCTCTGTCTCTGCCCGTCTCTTTATCTCTGCCCCTGTCTCTGCCCCTGCCCCTGTCTCTCTGCCCCTGCCCATCTCTCTGCCCCTGCCCCTCTCTATACCCCTGTCTGTCTGTCTCTGCCCCCGTCTCTGCCCTGCCCCCGTCTCTGCCCCTGTCTCTGCCCCTGTCTCTGCCCCTGCCCATCTCTCTGCCCCTGCCCCTCTCTATACCCCTGTCTGTCTGTCTCTGCCCCTGTCTCTGCCCCTGCCCCTGCCTAGACTAAAGCGGACATGCACACCGGCCTCTGCCCCCCCGGGACACTTGTGACCGACTTTATTTCTAGAGCGTCTGGGGGTCACAGCGTGGTGGGGGGGAGCGTGGGGAAGGCCAGCCCCCCGCGGGGGACACGGGCGGGGTCTAGAGCCCGTCCCGCCGGGAGCCCCGGCCCCCCCAGCGGCCCGCCCGCAGCTCCTCCTCCTCCTCCTCCTGCGCGCGCCGCAGCTCCTCCCGGGTCAGCACCTCGTCCATCTCGCGCTCGGGGCCCTGCGGGCAGGGGGGGAGAGGGAGGGGAGGGGGAGGGGAGGGTGAAGGAGCCCCGCCCCGCCCACCGAGGTCGCCCTGCCCCGTCCCCTTGCAGCCCCGCCCACCGAGAGCGCCCCGCCGCCACGCCCGCGGCTGCCACCGCACCTTGGTCTCCCCCCAGGTGGCCCGGCCGAAGCGCTCGGCGTAGTCCTCGTCGTCCGTGATCAAGAAGTTGTCAAAGATGGTCCCTGACCTCACCTGCAAGGGGGTGGGGGGCAGCCGGGTGGGGACCCGCCACCCAGAAGCAGCAGGGCCGCCCCTCGGGGTCCCCGGAGGGAGCCGCCGCACCGGCGCTCTGTGGACCGGGCCCCCGAGGACCCCCACCTGCCACAGGTCCGGCCGCACCGGACCCCGAGGACCCCACCTGCCACAGGTCCAGCCCGATGGCGCCGATGTCCTCGAACTCGGTGAGGTCGAACTCGGCCCAGGAGCTGGGCGGCCGCTCCTCCTGCAGCCACACGTCCCCGGAGATGCCCTCGGGCCGCAGGCCGTCCTGGGGGGGGGGGGGGGTGCTGGGTGGGCGGTGGTTCCAGGGGAGGGCGAGGTGGTCCCGGGACCGGCGTCTGGGTCCCAGGAGGATGATCCCAGGGCCTGGGGTCCCGAGGTTGGGGTCTGGGGGTTCCGAAAGGATGGGGTCCGGGGTCCTGTGGAGGGTTCCCCGGAGTGGGGTCCGGGGTCCCGGGCCGGTGTCTGGGGATTCCAGGAGGATGGGGTCCGAGGGTCCCGGGGGTAGGGCTGGAGGCTACCTGGTACGGCGGCTTCTGCAGCAGGGCCGCCCCGTCCAGCCCGGGGCTCCACTCGCCGGCCGTGCTGGTGCTCGTGTCCAGAAACTGCTTCTCCCAGTCCTGGGGGGCGCTCGGTGTGGGCACCGGCCGCGGGCACGCTCCACCCTCCCGGCCTCGCTCATCCGCCCCGGCCGGGCCCGGCCCCGCCCCATCCTCCCCGCTGCGGCCCCACACCGGACACGCCCCACCCTCCCGGCCAGGTCCCCGCCTTTCCGACCAGGCCCACCCGCGGCCCGCCCCCTCCGACCACACCCACCCTCGGCCCCGCCCCCGACCACCCGCGGTCCGCCCTCCGACCACGCCCACCCGCGGCCCCGCCCCTCAGACCACGCCCACCCGCGGCCCCGCCCGACCACCCGCGGTCCGCCCTCCGACCACGCCCACCCGCGGCCCCGCCCCGACCACGCCCACCCGCGGCCCCGCCCCGACCACGCCCACCTGCAACCCCGCCCCTTCCCCGGCCCCGCCCCTCCGACCACGCCCACCCGCGGTCCGCCCCTCCCCCAGATGTAGAAGCCCCGCCGGGAGGGTCCCCGCACCTGGGCCTGGTGTCCGGCCCCCGCCTGCTCCCGGGCCCGGGCGGCGGCCCTGCGGGCGCTCCTGAGCGAGGTGAGCTGCCAGTCGTACTCCACGCTGCCCGCCTCCACCACCTGCCCGTCGATCTTCACGGCGTAGGTGAGGTCGGGCCGCAGCACCAGCGTGTACAGGTGCGTGAAGGCGTCCACCTGCGGGCGCCATCGTGCGGAGACTCGGCCCCAGCCCGTCCCCACCCGCAGGGGAGCAGGGCAGCAGGGGTCTGTCTTTCTCGCCCCCTCTGCCTTCCCCTCCTCTCTCCATGGCTCTCTGTCCTAGCCAACGACAACGATAACAGTAATGAGCACAACCATTAGACGACCAGGCACCGGAAGGGCAGACAGACAGGGCGGCCGGACCTTGCAGCGGATGGGCTTCTTGTTGTGGTGGTACTGGTTCTGGAAGTGCAGGATGACGTGCACTTTCTTCAGGTCGAAGCCGCAGATGTCGGGGCCTGGGGGGGACAGGGTTGCGGCGCCCACCCACTGACGGGCTGCGGGGTCCCTCCCCGGCACCCTGCCTGTCTGCCTGTCTGTCTGTCTCTCCTTTTACCCGTCAGCTAGCTCTGTCTCTCTGTCACTAAAAGCAAAGGAACGAGGGCTGGTCCTGCAGCTGAGCCCCAGGGTGTGCTGCCGGGTGCTGGTGGCTGGGTGCCGGGTGCTGGTGGCCGGGTGCTGGGTGCTGGTGGCGGGTGCTGGTGGCTGGGTGCTGGTGGCAGGTGCTGGGTGCTGGTGGTGGGTGCTGGTGGCTGGGTGCCGGGTGCTGGTGGCCGGGTGCTGGTGGCGGGTGCTGGTGGCCGGGTGGCGGGTGCTGGTGGCAGGTGCTGGGTGCTGGTGGTGGGTGCTGGTGGCTGGGTGGTGGGTGCTGGTGGCGGGTGCTGGTGGCAGGTGCTGGGTGCTGGTGGTGGGTGCTGGTGGCTGGGTGGTGGGTGCTGGTGGCGGGTGCTGGTGGCAGGTGCTGGGTGCTGGTGGTGGGTGCTGGTGCTGGGTGCTCGTGGCGGGTGCCGGGTGCTGGTGGCGGGTGGTTGGTGCTGGTGGCGGGTGCGGGTGGTGCAGGCGCTGGTGGGCGCTGACCGAACATGACGTAGTAGGGCGAGCGCGCGCTGAGCGCTGGGTGCTGAGCGCTGGGTGCTGAGTGCCGGGTACTGACCGAACATGACGTAGTAGGGCGAGCGCGCGCTGAGCCGCGTCTGGTCCACGTCTGCGGGCAGGAGCTTCACGTAGCCGCCGCCGCAGTCGAGCCGCTGGCCGTGCTTCACCGAGAACTGCAGCACGAGCGCGCGCCCGCGGGAGCTGAAGGCCGGGAAGCGCGCGGACAGCGCGTAGCGACGACCGTCCTGCGACGTCTGCAGCCCTGGGGGGACCCGGGTTCGAGCCCTCATGCGGCCGGCCGGCTCTCCCCCTCTCCCTCTCCCTCCCTCCCTGACGATCCATCGACCACACCCGCCGCCTGCCCTGCCCTGCCCTGCCCTGCCCTGCCCTGCGGGGGCTTGAACCCGGTTTCCGTCCTAGAGAGAGAGAGAGCGCCGGCGCCGCACAGACGGACACCGCCACCGCCACCGGCACCAACACCAGCACCGGAACCGACACCGACACCGGAACCGACACAGGTGCGGGGACACCGGCACCGCCACCAGAACCGGCACCGGAACTGACACTGGCACTGACACCGGCACCGACACCAGCACCGGAACCGACACCGGTACCAGCACCGACACCGGCGCGGGGACACCGGCACCAACCAGCACCGACACCGACACCGGAACCGACACCAGAACCAGCATCGGCACCAGAACCAGCACCGACAGCAGCACCGGAACCGACACCGACACCGGCGCGGGGACACCGGCACCGACACCAACCGGCACCGGAACCGGCACCGACACCAGAAGCAGCACCGGCACCGGAACCGACACCGGCACCAGCACCGACACCGGCGCGGGGACACCGGCAGCGACACCAGAACCGGCACCGGCACGGACAGCAGCACCGGAACTGACACCAGCACCGACACGGCACCCGCACCGGCACCGACACCGCACAGACACCGCACCGCGCCCGCGCCCGCGCCCGCGCGCCCACCTTTGTCCTTCTCCTTGTGGCCGTAGAAGGTGCCGGACGACAGGCGGAAGTGGCCGAAGCGGGAGTCGTTGGCCGACTGCACCCAGCGGTTGCGCCAGTGCTCTGCGGGCCGGGACCCCGGGTGAGGGCAGGGCGCGGGACACGGGGCCGCGGGGGAGGCGACACAGAGGGCCACGGGGGAGGTGGCATGGCGGTCCCGGGTCAAGGGCCACGGGGTCCCGGGTCAAGGGCCACGGGGGCCACGGGCGAAGTGGTACGGGGGCCATAGGTGAAAGGGCACGGGGCCTCGGGCGGGGGCTACAGGGCAGGGGGCGCGGGGGCGCGGGGACGCGGGGGCCTGGAGAGCCGGGTCGCCCCCCGGCGGCGGCTGGAGGAGGCGGCCGTCACCTCCGTCGAGAAACTGCTCCTGGAAGTAGACGGTGGCGGGCGCCACGCGCAGCACGCACAGCACGCACGCGGCGACGAGCGCGAGCCGAGGCGCGGCCATCGCGAGAACGAGCGGAACCAGCCCCGCGCCGCCGCCCGCGCCCCGAACTACAACTCCCGGCACGCCCTGCGATTGTGAGCCGCGCCGCCCGGAAGTCCCGCCCGCGATTGTGACCCGCGCCGCCATTGGCCCGCCGCGCGCGCCGCAGGGCCCGCCGGGAGATGTAGTCGTTCCCGCCGCCTGGGCGCGGTTGCCGGGGCAACGGTGCCCGGGGTGGGGGGCCGAGCGGCCGGCGAGGGAGGAAGTGGGGGGTGGGGACCCCGAGAGGGGCCGGGGGTGCTTCCGGGCCTCGCTTTCCCGCTCGCGACTCGCTGTCGGGGAGCGGGGCTTGAGGAGGCGACAGGGGTCGGGCTCCGAGCCGCCCGCAGGTTGTCCCCCCAGGAAGAAAGTGGGGGACCCCGACTGGCAGCGGAGCCAGCAGGTGGGGCAGGTTCTCCAGGGTCCAGGTCAGTGTCACCGGGGGCGGGTGGGGGTCCCAGACCCTGGGCGTCGGGGTGGGGGTCCCCATGATCCTGGGTGTCGGGTGGGGTCCCCATGATCCTGTGCGTCGGGGTGGGGGTCCCCATGATCCTGTGCGTCACGCTGATGGGTCCCCATGATCCTGGGTGTCGGGTGGGGGTCCCCATGATCCTGGGTGTCGGGTGGGGGTCCCCATGATCCTGGGTGTCGGGTGGGGGTCCCCATGATCTGGGTGTCTGAGTGGGGTCCCCATGATCTGGGTGTCGGGGTGGGGTCCCCATGATCCTGGGTGTCGGGTGGGGGTCCCCATGATCCTGTGCGTCGGGGTGGGGGTCCCCATGATCCTGTGCGTCGGGGTGGGGGTCCCCATGATCCTGTGCGTTGGGGTGGGGGTCCCCATGAACCTGTGCGTCGGGGTGGGGGTCCCCATGATCTGTGTGTCGGGCTGGGGTCCCCATGATCTGGGTGTCGGGGTGGGGTCCCCATGATCTGGGTGTCTGGGTGGGGGTCCCCATGATCTGGGTGTCGGGCTGGGGTCCCCATGATCTGGGTGTCGGGGTGGGGTCCCCATGATCCTGGGTGTCGGGTGGGGGTCCCCATGATCCTGGGTGTCGGGTGGGGGTCCCCATGATCCTGGGTGTCGGGTGGGGGTCCCCATGATCTGGGTGTCTGAGTGGGGTCCCCATGATCCTGGGTGTCGGGTAGGGTCCCCATGATCCTGTGCGTCGGGGTGGGGGTCCCCATGATCCTGTGCGTCACGTTGATGGGTCCCCATGATCCTGGGTGTCGGGGTGGGGGTCCCCATGATCCTGTGCGTCGGGGTGGGGTCCCCATGATCCTGTGCGTCGGGGTGGGGGTCCCCATGATCCTGTGCGTCGGGGTGGGGTCCCCATGAACCTGTGCGTCGGGGTGGGGGTCCCCATGATCTGTGTGTCGGGCTGCGGTCCCCATGATCTGGGTGTCGGGGTGGGGGTCCCCATGATCCTGTGCGTTGGGGTGGGGGTCCCCATGATCCTGGGTGTCGGGTGGGGGTCCCCATGATCCTGGGTGTCGGGTGGGGGTCCCCATGATCTGGGTGTCGGGTGGGGGTCCCCATGATCCTGGGTGTCGGGTGGGGGTCCCCATGATCCTGGGTGTTGGGTGGGGGTCCCCCATGATCCTGTGCGTCATGTTGGAGGCTCCAAAATTAGGTTGGGGTGTTGTTATGGGGTCCCCCTGACCTGTGACGGTGGGCGTGAGGGGTTCCCCTGATCCTTGGGGTCAGAGAGGGTCCCAACTGAACATGGTCACCGGAGTGGGGTTCACCCTGACCTCAGGCGGGGAGGTGTGACCCTGGGGTGTTGGGGTGGGGGGTCCCCGCTGACCTTGGGGGGGGAACCGCGCCAGATCGTCTCTCCCCCCGGGTGGCCTCTGCGACCAGATCTGCCCCCTCTGGGGTGATGGCTCAGCTCCAGGGACCAGGGTGTTCTCTGTGCTGAGGATGGGGGTTCAGTTGGGGGACATTTTGTGGGGAGGGGGCGCAGGGGCTTGCTGGGCCTGGGCTTAGTGTCCTTGGTTAACTTTGACTACTTTTTGGGTTTTTTTTTAGTTTTAAAAAAATTTATTTTCCCTTTTGTTGACATTTTTTTATTGTTGCTGTAGTTATTATTATTGTTGTTATTGTCATTGTTGTTGGCTAGGACAGAGAGAAATGGAGAGAGGAGGGGAAGACAGAGAGGGGGAGAGACAGACAGACACCTGCAGACCTGCTTCACCGCCTGGGAAGCGACTCCCCTGCAGGTGGGGAGCTGGGGGCTCGAACCGGGATCCTTACGCTGGTCCTTGAGCTTTGCGCCACCTGCGCTTAACCCGCTGCGCCACCGCCCGACTGCCAACTTTTACTACTTTAAAAATCTTGATTTTAGTTTAACGAGAGATGATCAGAGAGGAGAGCCCGGAGTCCTGCTGAGCTCTGGCTGATGCTGGTGCTGGGGATCAAACCTGGGACCTCAGAGCCTCAGGCAGGAGCATCTCTTTGCAGAATTATTATTACTTTTAGTCTTTGTTTATTTGCTGGATAGAGACAGTCAGAATGTGAGAGGGAAGGGGTGATAGAGAGACACCTGCAGCCCTGCTTCAACACTTGTGAAGCTTTCCCCCTGCAGGTGGGGGCCGGGGGCTCGAACCTGGCTCCTTGCACACTGTAACGTGCGCTCAACCAGGTGCACCAACACCTGGCCCGTTATTATTATTACTACTATCACTATTTTCCCAGAGTCTTGCTGAGCTCTGGCTGGTGCTGGGGATCGACCCAGGACCTCGAGCCTGAGAGCCCGCCGGCCCCCGGGTCCTGGGCACAGCCCCCTCCTCCTGTCCCCCCAGGATGTCTTCCCTGAGGACCACCCGGCGTCCAGGGCCCCGTGTCTGGGCCGAGCCCCCGGCCGGCGCCTTGAACGCCAGACGCCTGAGAACTGACCGGAGTCTGAGCCCCAGCCGCTTTCTGACCCGCAGCCTGGCCCCGGGTGCGAGGCGGGCGCCCGCGGAAGGGCCGGGGGCCACGGCCTCCAGGCTCCGGACCGACGCCGCCCTCTCCCGCCTGGCCCGGATTCAGAGCCGGATCCTGAGCCGCCGGGGGGCGCACGGAGGGACCCCGGACTCCGCCCCGGACCCCCAGAGCCCCCCCGGGAGCCCGGCAGCCGCCGGCGACAGCAGGAGGTTCCTGAAGCGGCGTCCCCCGGCCGAGCAGGACGGCCCACCAGCGGCACAGCTGGGACTGACGGGGCCCCCCGACAGCGACGAGGAGGACGCGAGGGGGATGCCGGGGAGCCCGGCAGAACCTTCTGGAAGCAGTGAGACCCCCGGGCCCCAGGCCAGCCCCGGCCACCAGGTCAGCGGGAAGGGGTCTCTACCCCGAGTCCAGGATTCGAGGCAGCACAGTCGCCACCTTTCCCATGGAGAGACGCACAGAGAAACCTTCCCCCAGTGCAGTGAGGGCCAGGCTCGAACCCAGGCGGGGCTCATGGACCCACAGCAGAACACATGGGCCTGGAGCTGCTTCCCTAGCCATTATTGTATTTCCTACTATTACTGCTATTGTTAATTGTTGACATAGTACCCGGGACTCACAGCTGTGCCTGGTGCTGAGAGAGGAGAGACCCCACAGCCCTGCCCACCCTCCATGGGCTCCCTGGGTGCTGTGCCTGGTGCTGAGAGAGGAGAGACCCCACAGCCCTGCCCCACCCTCCATGGGCTCCCTGGGTGCTGTCCATGGTGCTGAGAGAGGAGAGACCCCACAGCCCTGCCCTCCCTCCATGGGGCTCCCTGGGTGCTGTGCATGGTGCTGAGAGAGGAGAGACCCCACAGCCCTGCCCACCCTCCATGGGCTCCCTGGGTGCTGTCCATGGTGCTGAGAGAGGAGAGACCCCACAGCCCTGCCCACCCTCCATGGGCTCCCTGGGTGCTGTGCCTGGTGCTGAGAGAGGAGACACCCCACAGCCCTGCCCACCCTCCATGGGCTCCCTGGGTGCTGTGCAGGGTGCTGAGAGAGGAGAGACCCCACAGCCCTGCCCACCCTCCATGGGCTCCCTGGGTGCTGTGCCTGGTGCTGAGAGAGGACACACCACACAGCCCTGCCCACCCTCCATGGGGCTCCCTGGGTGCTGTGCAGGGTGCTGAGAGAGGAGAGACCCCACAGCCCTGCCTACCCTCCATGGGCTCCCTGGGTGCTGTGCCTGGTGCTGAGAGACACCCCACAGCCCTGCCCACCCTCCATGGGCTCCCTGGGTGCTGTCCATGGTGCTGAGAGAGGAGAGACCCCACAGCCCTGCCCACCCTCCATGGGCTCCCTGGGTGCTGTGCAGGGTGCTGAGAGAGGAGAGACCCCACAGCCTGCCCACCCTCCATGGGCTCCCTGGGTGCTGTGCCTGGTGCTGAGAGAGGAGAGACCCCACAGCCCTGCCCACCCTCCATGGGCTCCCTGGGTGCTGTGCAGGGTGCTGAGAGAGGAGAGACCCCACAGCCCTGCCCACCCTCCATGGGCTCCCTGGGTGCTGTGTAGGGTGCTGAGAGAGGAGAGACCCCACAGCCTGCCCACCCTCCATGGGCTCCCTGGGTGCTGTGCCTGGTGCTGAGAGAGGAGAGACCCCACAGCCCTGCCCACCCTCCATGGGCTCCCTGGGTGCTGTGCAGGGTGCTGAGAGAGGAGACACTCCACAGCCCTGCCCACCCTCCATGGGCTCCCTGGGTGCTGCAGGGCTCACACCCAGGGCTCCAGCTCCACCTCACTGAGCAGCCCGCATGGGTGGCCCAGAGCCTTTTGCTCTCATTAGGACAGAGACAGAATTTGAGAGAAAAGAAGGGGGGCGGGAGACACCTGCAGCCCAGCTCCACCAGTGAAGCTTCCCCCTGCTGGTGGGACCAGAGGCTCGAACCCGGGTCCTCACACTGCAGCGTGTGCTTCTCCGGGTTACTGAGTTGTGCGAAGGGGAGAGAGGGAGCGAGCGTGTGCGCACAGAGCCTGTCTGGAGCCCACGATGCCGGGTGGAACCCGGGGCCTCTCCCCCAGAGTCTGAGCTGCCGGCCCCCGACCCGGTGGCTCTCCTGTCATTTTCTTGAGAGCGTGCGCGGGGCCTGCGGCTGGATCCGAACCCAGGGCCCGGCCTGCACCAGCACCTGGCGCAGCGCTGGGACTGACGGGAACCCTGTGGTCAGGCGGCCCCGCGGGACCCCGGCTGTCTCCCGGGGCCGCCTCCTGCTGGCCTCCAGGACTCGCTCCCTCCCTCGGAGCAGGAGCGGGGCAGAGGGGGGCGGCTGCCGGGGTGACGGTGTCTCTCTCCTCATGGCAGGACCGGGCCGCCCCGCCCCCCCGGCCCCCCAGCCGGCCGAGCTCCCCCCAGACCCCGGGCCCCTGCACGGAGTCCCCCTCCTTCTGCAGCGCCGTGTGGGAGCCCCGGAGCGGCGGGTCCCCATCCGCAGCCTCTGATGACAGCCTCCAGGGTGAGTGGGGCCTCGGCTTGGGCTGGGGGCACCTCCAGTGACAGAAAACCCCGGGGGCCTGCATGGAGGCGGCGACCCTGGTTCCCTGAGATGCCAGGGCTCCTTCCTGCCATGAGCTCAGAGGCTGCTACAGTCTCTCCTGGGCCGCCGCTTCTATGTTCTGCTAGGAAATGAGACAGAGATGGAGAGACGGAGGGGAGACAACACAGCACCAGAGACGCCCCACTTCCCCCAGTGCCCCGGCGCCTCGCATGTGGTGCCGGAGCCTCAGAGATGAGGCAGGTGGCCCCCACCCCGGGAGGTCTCCCTCTCTGACGTTCGTGACGCCTCAGACACTGGGCCCCGGCTGAAACTTAAAATCTCGTCTCACCATCAGAGCCCCGCTCAGCCCTGGCCGGCGGTGGTGCCGGGGCCCGAACCGGGGACCTCGGGGCCGCAGGCGGGAGAGCCTGTCCGCAGAACCCCTGTGCCGTCTCCCCAGCCTCTGTCCGAGACGGGAGAAGGATACAGAGCCCCCGGCGCTCTGGCTGATGGTGGTGCTGGACTTGAACCCGGGACCGCCTCAGGGCTTCCGGCAGGAGTCTCTGCAGAACCTCGGCGCCACACCCTGCTGCTCCGTCCAGAGCTTCCCTGGGCGGCCTGTGCAGCTGCCGTGTGGTGCCGGGGCCGGACCCGGACCCGGGGCCTCACTCGCGGGTCTGGGGGCTGTGCTTGCAGACTTCCGGCCCCGCGTCCTCACCATGGAGGATCTGGACGCCCCGTCCCCCGGTCCGGCCGGGGCCTGGGGGCCGCAGGAAAGCCCCCCGCCCCGCGACCCCGCCCCATCCCCACGGCCTCCGCGACCCCGCTCAGCGCCCCAGGAGGCCGGCGCCCCGGCAGAGACGCCCCCCGAGGGCCCCCCGACAGCCAGCGAGGTGTCCGAGCGCCTCAGCCCGCCACCCGGCTCCCGCTCGAGCTCCCGGGGCTCGGAGGCCACGTCCAGTTGGGGGGCGCCCTCCAGCCCGAGCCCCCCCAGCCCCAGCTCCTCGTCCGGGAGGCGGCGGGCCCCCCGCGTCCGCCTGAGGGACTCGGCCGTGCAGACCCTCGGGCCCTCCCCGGCCCCCCCATGGACGCAGGGTGAGCGCATCCGGGAGGGGCAGCGCCGAGGGCTTCCTGAGGGAGGCGTGTCCCGCTCCCCAGAGTTCGGCAGTGGCGGGCAGGCAGGAGACAGACCCCCCGGGGGCCCCGCCCCGTCACTCGGGGAGCCCCCCCACAGGTGAAGAGCGGGACTCGAACCCGGGTCCTCGCGCACCGCAACTCGCGTTCTAGTGGGTGACACCGGGCCCTCTGCCCCCAGAGCCCCCCTGCCCGGCCCTGGGTGCCGCCTACGTGGACCCCGTGCCTGTGGCCGGACAGCTGCTGAGCGCCGACGCCTTGGAGGGTGAGCGGGGTGCCGGGGGAGGGTGAGCGGGGGCGGGAGGCGGGGGAGTGGGGGGCCAGGGGCCGGCGGTGACTGAGGGGACCTGGGGGACGGGGGCCCGCAGCCCTGAGCGCCCGCAGCCCGGCGGCGCTGGCCCTGCACGAGCTCCTGCGGCAGCAGCTGAACCTGACCCGCGGCTTCGTGGACGCCAGCCGCCGGCTGCACGCCGCCCTGCTGCGGGGCCTGGACGCCGAGGACTGGTGCTACCACAGCCTGGAGGAGGCGCGGGAGGTGAGGGCCGAGGGGCTCCCGGCGCCGTGGCTCTGCGTGCTCGCGGGCAGACCCGGGCTCGAGGGTACAGAGGTGACGCTCCCTCTCCCCCCCCAGTTCATCCGCCAGCACCGGCCGGGACGGCCGGGCGAGCGGCGTGGAGGCGGTGCCGGCTGAGCTGACTTCGGGTGGGACAGAAAGGGCTTTATTGGAGCGGAGCGGACTGACGGGACGGACGGGACACGCCGAGAGGCGGGAGGCGGCAGCGGGGCTCCTGGCGGGGAATCGACCACCCCCGCGGAGAAGTGCCGGGACCGCGGGCCCACTGGGGCGGCCTGCCTCCCCGGAATCGGAGCCGGAGCCGGGCCCTGAGGCTGCAATAAAGGCGGGCGCGTCCCCCGACCCCTGCCCCCCGTCCGTCTGTCCGTCGTCCGTCACTTGCACTCGTCGCGGGCCTTCATGCGGGCGATGAAGGAATAGCTCTTGTTGCGCCGATAGTTCTCGTAGGGGTCGTCCAGCGCCACGCCCACGCCCTTGTACTGGTCCCACTTGCCGCGCACGTCGCCGCCCTTGATGGGGTCCTGGATGCCCTGCTCCTTGGCGCCCAGCCCGCCCAGCCCGCTCCAGCCTGCGGATGCACGGGGACTCGCGTCAGGGGGGGCGGCCCGGGCCCCCGCCCCCCGCCCCTGCCCCCGCCCGCCCGCCCCCCACCTACCCATCTTGACCAGCATCTGGTGGCCCTTGTTCTCCTCGCCGAGCCGCGAGTCGGGGATCGGGGGCGCAGAGTTGGAGCCCAGGCCGGCGCCGGCGGTGGCCGCGGCGGAGGAGCCGCTGTGGGCGAGGACGGGGCGTCACCCGGGTGCCCCCCCCCCCCCCGGACTCCGACCCCAGACCCCAAGACACTCACGGCGGCGGGGTGGGGCTCCGCGAGCGGTGGCGGCGGCCGGGCGAGTAGGACTTGGAGCGCGAGCGGGAGCGGGAGCGGCTGGGCGACGAGCGGCTGTGGCTGCGGCTCCTGTTGGCCAGACAGACGGACAGACGGGACGGTCAGTGGGGGGGAGGGGGCGGGTCAGGCGGGTCCGGGGGCTAGAGGGGGTCAGGGTGTTGGGGGAATCGGCGCGAGGGTCAGGGGTCGTCAGGCAAGGTCAGGAAGGGTCAGCGGGTCAGGGCACATCAAGGGGGTCGCGGGCGCGGCAGAGGCCCACCTGGAGCGGGAACGGGAGTAGGAGCGCGAGTGCGAGCGGGAGCGGGAGCGCGAGTAGGAGCCGGAGGACTTGGAGGACCTCGAGCGGGAACAAGACGACGAGCGGCCGCGGCTCTTGGAGCGACTGCGGGAGCGGGACGGCCCGCTGCGGAGAGAGGGGCCCGGGTCACGGGTCGGGACGGCTCCGGCTCGGCCCCGGCCCCCGCGCGCCCGGCCCCCAGCCCCCGGCCCACCTGTTGCGCTTCTCCTGGCCCTTGCGCCGCCGGGCGCGCATCTTGGCGCGGAAGAACTCGTACAGGCCGTTCTGCTCCCAGCCCTCGCTGCGGGGACGGAGGGGAGGGGAGGGGGGCCGTGGGTGCGGGGCCGCGGGCGAGAGGGCGAGGGGCCCACGGCACGTAGGCCGCGGGGGTGCGGGTCCCGGGACGCACCTGTTCCGGGGCCGGTCGTGCGAGGGGGGGCTGTAGAAAGCCTCCACGGCGGCCAGCAGGCGCTCGCTGGGGGGCATGGGAGGCGGCAGGCGGATGTCCTTGGGGTCCAGCGGCTTGTACTCGTGGTCCTCCAGCTGGGGGTGGGGCGGGGTCAGGCGGGGTCCTTCTGGGGTGCCCCCCGCCCCCCGGGACCCGGGCTACCTTGACCAGGGGCGCCATGAGCCCGGCGGGCAGGTCGAAGTAAGGCACGTTGGGGACCAGGCTGGGGTCGTCGTGGTTGATGTGGGGGGGCCCCTGCCGCCGCATGTGGGGGGGCTGCCCGTTGAAGCCGTGGGGCGGAGGCCCGAAGTCAGGGTGCTGGGGGCCCCCCCATGGCGGGTGCTCGTTCATGCCGGGGTGCGGCATGCGGTGGCCGGGGTGGTGGTGGGGGGGCCCCATGTCTGCGCGGCGGGCGGGGGAGGGTGTCAGGGGCTCCGAGGGGCCGAGAGAGGCTCCCCGGTACCCGACCCGTGGGGACACCCCCCGCGGGCACCACCCCCCCACCCACCTGCGGGGAAGTCTCCCTGCGGGTACTCGAAACGGTGCGGGTAGGGCGGGCGCTCGAAAGGCAGGCGCGGGGGGAAGTCGTCCTGCAGGAAGCGTGGCGGGAAGCGGCTGAAGCCGTGCGGGTGCGGCGGCTGGCTGAACTGCGGGTGCTGCTGGTGCGGCGGGAAGGGCCCCCGGAAATGAGGCGGCCGCTGCATGCGGAAGGGGGGGCTCGCGCTGGCCGCCCCCCCAGGGCGGCTGCTCGTGCTGGCCGCTCCACGGGCCCTCGAACTGGCCGCCCCAGCCCGGCTCCGGCTGCCCGCCCCAGGGGGGCTCCCGCTGCCCCCCCCAGCCGGGGTCCCCGCGCTGCTCGGCCCACAGGCCCTCGGGGCCGCCGCTCCAGGGCGGGCAGTGGGGGGGGGCCCCCTGGTGGTGCGGGAACGGGGGCTGCTCCGGGGGCTGCAAGGCAAGGGGGCGCGTGAGTGGACGGGGCTCCCCGCAGCCCCCTGCCCGCCCCTCCCCTGCCCCCGCCCGCCCGGCCGGGCTACCTGCTGCTGCCCCCAGGGCGCCACGGGGTGCGGCTGGTCGAACCAGGGGGGCTTGTTGGGCGGGGCCTGCTCGTGGGGGCCGGGCCGGGGGGGCTCCTGCACCCCGCCCGCGGCATCGTACTCGGGGCCGCCGGCCAGCGGGAGGGGGGCCTTGCTGTCCTCTGGAAGGGGGCGGGCGGGCGGGCGGTCAGCGCGGGGGGGACCCCCGGCCACCTTCCCGGAGCCGGCCCCCTCCCTGCCCCGCCGGGCGCGGACGTGGCCTGAGGGCGGGAGGAGGGAGACGGCTTGAGCGGCGGCCCCCGAGCGAGACCCAGCGCCCAACGCCGCCGCGCTGCCCCCCGTCTGTTCCGTCCACCCCCCGGCCGGTGTCCCCCTCGCCCGCCCCCGTCCCCAGTGTGCCCTCCTCTGTCCCGAGCGCCCCCTGTCCTGGAACGGCCGGGCCTACCGGGCTGCGTGGTGGGCGGGAGGGCCGGGGCGGGCGCGGGGGCGGGCGCGGGGGTGGGCGCGGGCGGGGGGGCCTTGGCCTCGGCCTCCTGCAGGGGGGGCAGCGGGAGCTGGGGGGGCGGCTGCGGCGGCTGCGTCAGGCTGTTGACGAAATCCTCATGCTGCGTCTTGAGCGTCTGCAGCTGCTGCTGGAAGGCCAGCTGGACGGGCTGCACCACGGCCGCGTGCTCGCTGATCAGGGTGGCCTGCGGCGGGACGGGAGTCGGGACGGGGACGAGTCGGGCGGGAGTCAGGACAGGGGCAGGTCAGGGGTCAGGACGGGACAGGACAGAGACAGGTCACAGATCAGGTCGGGTGGGGGTCGGGAGGGGTCAGAGATCAGGATGGGGACAGTCGGGCTGGCTGACGAGGGCGGCCTGCCACAGGGTGGAGATGGGATGGGTCAGGACGGGACAGGTCAGGTCAGGGGTCAAGATGGGACAGGTTGGGGGTGAGGACGGGAACCGGTCAAGGTCAGGTGAGGAGTGAGGACGGGACAGGTCACGGTCAGGTGAAGGGTCAGGACGGGGACACGTGGGGGGCTCGCAGGTGAGGGTGTCCGGCCACGGGGCGGAGAAGCAGCCGGACGGACGCAGACAGGCTGACCTGGTACTGGCCGAGGCCGAGCGCCGGGCTCTGCAGCTGCTGGATGATGGAGTCGTCGAAGTAGCCGTTCTTCTCCCAGAGCTGCAGCAGCTGGGGGGGGGGGTCAGGGGTCAGGAGGTGGGGCGGGGGTCAGGGGTCAGGCCCGGGTGCCCACCGCTCGCTCCGCTCGTACCCGGGCGATCTTCTGCTGCTTGTCCTCCTCCACGGCCAGGAAGCTGGTGCAGTAGATGGGCACCACCACCTTCTGCAGGGCCGCCAGCAGCTCGCGAGCCTGCTTCCGCTGGCTGGGGGGGCAGGGGCCGTCAGGGGCGGGGCGGGGCGGGGCGGGCAGGGGCTCGGCGGGGCGGGCAGGGGGAGGGGAAGGGAGGGCCGGGCGCACCAGTGGTGCAGCACGTCGTTGATGAGGTAGATGAGGTGCAGCCGCAGCTCGAAGTGGGCGCCCTCGGCCGTGATGCGGGAGCGCAGGTGTCCGGCCATGAGCTCGCAGTGCGGGGGCGACTTGGCGTTGCTGAACATCCAGTTCTTGCCGGCCTGCGGGGAGGCGGGCGGGGCGGCTTGAGCGGCGGCGGCAGGGCGGGCTGGGTCCCGTCGGGGGTCTGCTCCCGGGTCCGCCCGCCCGCCCCGCCCCCGCCCCCGCCCGCACCGAGATGGCGTCCTTGGTGCAGGTGTCGATGATGGGCTGCAGCAGCGCGTCGAACTCGCCCACGTCCAGCTGCGTGTCGTCCCGCAGCTTCTGCAGCTGCCGCTCGAGAGCCAGCGCCACGGCGGCCGCCACCTGCTCCTGGCGCAGGGCCGTCAGCTGCTGCTCCCGCTGCTGCAGGCTCCACTGGCTGTGCTGGATCAGCTCCTCCGCGCCCGGCGGCGGCGCCCCGGGGGTCTGCGCGGCCGGCTCCGGCTCGGGCGGCTGCTGCTTGCACAGCACTGGGGGGGCGGGGGCGTCGGCGTGGGCGGCGGCGAAAGGGGGGGCGCCGTGGACTCGAACCGGGCCCGCCCCCACCCCTGCTCCCCTCTGCCCCTCGTGAGCCGTGGTCACGAGTCAGCGGGCCACAGAGACCCGACGGACGGGACGGGAAGGCCTGACAGCCCGGAGAGCAGCTGGCGCTGGGGAGCTCGGTCCCGCCCCGCCCCTTGGGCCGGACCCCGCCCCCTCCCCGCGGGCCCCGCCCACCTCCCACCGCCCCGCCCCTATCCAGGGTCCCGCCCACCGCCCCGCCCCATCCAGGGCCCCGCCCACCTCCCGCGGCCCCACCCCGTCCATGGCCCCGCCCACCTCCCACAGCCCCACCCCTATCCGGGGCCCCGCCCACCTCCCACAGCCCCACCCCTATCCGGGGCCCCGCCCACCTTCCACAGCCCCACCCCTATCCAGGGCCCCGCCCACCTCCCGCGGCCCCGCCCCTACCCAGGGCCCCGCCCACCTCCCGCCCCTATCCAGGGCCCCGCCCACCTCCCGCGGCCCCGCCCACCTCCCGCCCCTATCCAGGGCCCCGCCCCCGCGCGCGCTCACGCTGCTGCTGCTCGAGCGCCAGCTTGCACTTGTAGTAGCTGTAGAAGTCGCCCCCGAACAGGAAGGAGAACTTGGGGTTGTCCTTCTGCTTCTCCATCGTCATCTTCTCGAACTCGGGGCCGTTGCGCGCCACGAACTGGGCCAGCTTGTCGATGACGTTCCGCAGCTCCTGGTCTGGGGGCGGCGGGGTCACGGGGTCACGGCACCCTCCCCCCACACACCCGCGGGGGAAGCCGGCTGGGCTTCGGCGACCGTGACGGGGGAGGGGGGTTTCGGGGTGTGTGGCGGGGTCCCCTCCCCACAGCGTCACAGGGGCGTCCGGGGGAACCCCCGCGGCGGGTTGGGGTCTTCCCCGCAGCCTCCCCCAGGCCCGGCCCGGCCCGGCCCCCACCGTCGGGCGGCAGCGGCATCTCCATGGCTGCGGTCCCGTCCGCCCCACGGCGCCTCCCGCTCGCCCCGCTGCGCCGTCCGCGGAAGCCGGCCGGAAGTGGCGCGCCGCGCGGGCCTTTTGCGACGGCGCGACCCGCCCCTGACGGCCGTTGCCCGGGAGACGCCGGAAGTGCTCACGGCGGGTGCCTCGCGAGGCCCGGTGCGCATGCGCCCGGGAAGCACTGCGCAGGCGCACAAGCGCCGTGGATGCGCCCGGCCGTTAGGCTGTTCCCCCCCACACACCCCGGGGTGCGGGGAGGCCGGGCAGGGCGCCGAGAGCGCCCCCGTCACCCTTGGGTGTCTCAGGACCTGCCCCAGCCCAACCTAAGCCTCCCAGCCACCCCCAGCCTCACCCTCGGGTCCCACCCCCCCCAATCTCACCCTGGGGGTCTCATCTCCCCCGATCTCACCCTGGGGGTCTCGGGCTCCCCCGATCTCACCCTGGGGGTCTCGGGCCCCCCGATCTCACCCTGGGGGTCTCGGCTCCCCAGATCTCACCCTGGGGGTCTCATCTCCCCCGATCTCACCCTGGGGGTCTCGGGCTCCCCCGATCTCACCCTGGGGGTCTCGGGCTCCCCCGATCTCACCCTGGGGGTCTCGCCCCCCCCCCCGATCTCACCCTGGGGGTCTCATCTCCCCAGATCTCACCCTGGGGGTCTCGGCCCCCCGATCTCACCCTGGGGGTCTCGCCCCCCCCCCCCCGATCTCACCCTGGGGGTCTCATCTCCCCAGATCTCACCCTGGGGGTCTCGGCTCCCCAGATCTCACCCTGGGGGTCTCGGCCCCCCGATCTCACCCTGGGGGTCTCGGCTCCCCAGATCTCACCCTGGGGGTCTCGGGCTCCCCAGATCTCACCCTGGGGGTCTCATCTCCCCAGATCTCACCCTGGGGGTCTCGGGCTCCCCGATCTCACCCTGGGGGTCTCGGCTCCCCAGATCTCACCCTGGGGGTCTCGGCTCCCAGATCTCACCCTGGGGGTCTCATCTCCCCAGATCTCACCCTGGGGTTCTTGGGCTCCCCAGATCTCACCCTGGGGGTCTCGGGCTCCCCAATCTCACCCTGGGGGTCTCGGCTCCCCAGATCTCACCCTGGGGGTCTCGGCTCCCCAGATCTCACCCTGGGGGTCTCATCTCCCCAGATCTCACCCTGGGGGTCTCGGCTCCCCAGATCTCACCCTGGGGGTCTCGGGCTCCCCAGATCTCACCCTGGGGGTCTCATCTCCCCAGATCTCCCCCTGGGGGTCTCGGCTCCCCAGATCTCGCTCTCGGGGGCCCCGCGCCCAGAAGCCCGCATGCCTGGCGCCCAGGGCTGTCGGGGCACAGAGGCGGCGGGGTGGGGGGGCTCCAGCTGCACCACCAGCGGCGACGGGGGCAGCAGGGCACCCACCGCACAGAGGCCCCCGCCAGGCTCGGGGATTCGATCCGGCTTCGAGACCCCAGGCGTCTGTCCTCCCTGCTTCTCCTTTTTTGTTTTTTTTCCCCCGTCGTTACTGGATAGAGACAAAACGAGAGACACACCCGCAGCTCTGCTCCACCGCTCGCGCGCCCGACCCCCACTCTTTCCGATCTGAGCCGCGGGCAGGGAGACGCCACCCCAGCTCTGCCAAGGGCGCTGCCTGGCGTCGGAGGCTCCAGAGAATCGAGCGGAGCCCCGGGCGGCCCGAGGGTCTCTCTGCCTCCCACAGAACCGCCCGAAGCCCCAGAGCCGTGACACCGGTGACTAGATGCCGCCTGTGGCAGGAACCGCACTCGAGGGCCGGGGAGACGGCGTCACGGCTCTGCGGTCATCTCCCGCCCGAGGCTCTGAGGTCCCGGGATCAATCCCCAGCACCACCAGCAGCCAGAGCTCCGCAGGGCTCCAGGGGAATTTATTTATTTATTTATTTATTGCCTTCAGGGTTCTCGCCGGGACTCTGTGCCTGCACTGTGAATCCAGATCCAATCCACTGCTGCTCGTGGCTTTTTAAAGTTTTTCCTTTTACTATTTATTTATTCCCTTTTGTTGCCCTTGTTATTGATGTCGTTGTTGTTGAATAGGTCAGAGAGAAATGGAGAGAGGAGGGGAAGACAGAGAGGGGGAGAGAAAGACAGACACCTGCAGACCTGCTTCACCGCCTGGGAAGCGACTCCCCTGCAGGTGGGGAACCGGGGGCTCGAACCCCGGGATCCTTATGCCCGTCCCTGCGCTTTGCGCCATGTGTGCTTAACCTGCAGCACTACTGCCCAACTCCCTATTTTTTTAAAAAAATATTTATTTTATTGATAAAGGAGAGAAAGAGCCAGACATCACTCTGGTACATGTGCTGCCAGGGATTGAACGCAGGACCTCATGCTTGAGGGTCTAGTGCCTTAGCCACCTCCCATTTTTTTTTTAAAGAAGTGGTTTTTAAAAAATATTTATTCCCTTTTGTTGCCCTTGTTTTTTATTGTCCTAGTTATTATTGTTGATGATTTCGTTGTTAGATAGGACAGAGAGACATGGAGAGAGGAGGGGAAGACAGAGAGAGAAGGGGAGAGAAAGACAGACACCTGCAGACCTGCTTCACCGCCTGGGAAGCGACTCCCCTGCAGGTGGGGAGCCGGGGGCTCGAACCGGGATCCTCATGCCTGTCCCTGCACTTTGCACCACCTGCGCTTAACCCGCTGCGCCACCGCCCGACTCCCTGCTGCTCCGTTTTTTGGACAGGCCAGAAAGGAGTTGAGACGAGACACCTGCAGCCCTGCTTCGCCTCTCACGAAGCTTCACCCCTGCAGGTGGGGAGCCAGAGGCTCCAACCCAGATCCTTACAGCTTCATACTGTGTGTGCTCAGCCTGGGGTGCCTCTGGCCGGCACCGTGATTTTCATCCCTGCCAGTGAGGGAGAGGAGAAAGCAGCAGACACCCTGTGACACGGGCTGCCGGGCACTGAAGTCAGCACCTCATGCCGGAGCCCCGTGTTCTATCCACTGCACCACCTCCACGGCCAATGTAAACAACTTGATTCTGTTTTCCCCGGCCAGGGGGCGTTCCCACGCGCAAGGACCTGGGTTCGAGCTCCCGGTCCCCACCTGCGAGGGGAAAGCTTTGCAAATGGTGAAGCACTTGTCTATCTGGTAACTGAATAAATGTTTCCAAATTAAATTTTTACGGCGCCAGGCAGTGGCCCACTCAGTCAAGTGCACCTATTCTCATGCACAAGGAAGGACCCGGGTTCATGGCCTCCATCCCCACCTGCAGGAAGGAAACCTCCAGAGCAGAGGCACCGGCTGCAGGCGTCTCTCTCCCTCCCTTTTCCACTTCATTTCCACCCCCTTTTGCCAGAGCCTGCTCAGCTCTGGCTCACGGTGATTTGGGGGCTGAAGCTGCACTTGCGTCTCTAGCAAACAAGTTTTAATGAACTGGAGCAGCAGGACACGACCATCGGGTCAGGCCCAGGACCTCCCACCTGAGGGTCCTGGACTCTGCTCACTGTGCCCCCCAAAAAATAAAAAACAGGGCTGGGCCAGGCGGGGTGCAGGCCCGAGCCCCCAGGTGCCTCCTGGGAGCGTAGAAGGCAGAGGCCGCTGGATGTCAGGTGCACAGCACGGGACAGGGCGCCGCCCTGGTGTGGGAAGAGACCCGAGTTCGAGCCCAACCCCCAGCGCCCTGGAGGAAGCCTGGGACTGAGGTCTCCGTAAATCAACCAGGCTGGGAAGGCGACACGGTCTCCTGGGCACCACCCTCCCCTGCGGGCAGCCAGAGCTGACACCCCACATCCTGGCCTTGTTCTTTTAGGGGGTAGCCACAGGGAGACCCTGCGCAGCTGTCCCGAGTCCCCGGGACCCGTGTTTATTTTTGGTTGATGTGGGGGGGGACAGTGGGCACCAGGGGCCCTGCAGCCATTCCCCCCCCCCCCGTGCTCCGGGTGGGGGACCCCAGGGCCGACCTAGTGCTTTTTAGATGCAGGTGGATAAAATGTCAGGGTCTGCAGGTCTGCAGGTGGGCGCTACTCCAAACCCTTCTCGGGCGGGAGGGGCTCAGTGTGTTGGTCCTGGATTCGACCCCCTGACCCCCCCCCCCCGCCCCAGGGCCGGTGAGGGCTGTGGGTCTGTCCGACGACGTCGCCAGCGCCAGCCGTGACTTCAGGAGGGGGGTTCCCAGCGCCCCCCACCCCAGCGTCAGGTCAGGCCACACGGTCGTCCCAGAGGCCAGAGGGAGGAAGGTTCCCTCCTCTGGGGGCTCAGCCTGCCTGCCCACAGGGAGACCGGTGCACCCATTCACTGCGGGAGGAGGGCACCCCAGAACTTGGGGTCCACGGGGGCCCTGTGACCCCCCCCAGGCCGTCCCTTTGGAAGGTCAGGTTTGGGCAGTAGGAAGGGGGCGTCCAGCCTTCTTGGGGGGCTCAGGCAGGAAGGGGGTGGCTGGGAGGGGCAGAGGAGGGTAGGGCCCAGCTCTGCCGAGACACCAAGCCCCCCAGGGACCACCAGAGCCCCAATGGGCTGGGTGATCCCAGGGTCCGCGTCCCCAGTCTCGGGGCTCCGTGTCCGTGCCGGTCCCCGCGGGGACCAGGGCACAGCCCCCAACACAGAGCTACAGAGACCCCCGCCCAGAAAGCTCTGTCCCAGGACCCCAAAGGCGGGCTTCAGCCGCCAGGGCCCGTACTGGGGGGGGAGGGCAGGGCGCCACAGAGGGTCCGACAGTGCTGCCGGGGCGGCCCCTGGGCGGCGACTCTGCCCTGTGGAAGGCCCCGAGCTTCCAGAACATTCCGGAGCCGGCGGGGAGACTCGGGGCTCCTCTGGGGATGCAGGCGGGCGGGTCCCCGGCTCCTCCCGGGGCTACACGTCATAGCGGGCGAAGCTGTGGGCCCCGGGGTGGGTCTGGCGTCCGTGCAGGAACTCGCCGTGACCGGGGAACAGCGTCCCGTTCTGTGGCTTCTCCGGAGACCCCCTCCCGCCCAGGTCCCCGGCCGACAGCGGGAGCAGGTGCTTCCGGGCCTGCTGGTTGGCGTCGTACTTGATCTGCGGGGGCAGGGGGCAGGGGGCAGGGGGTAGGGGCGGGGGCGGGTGAGGGCGGCTCCCAGACCCCGCCCGCCCAGCCGTCCCGTCTCCATCCATCCCCCGCCCGGCGCACCACCTTGTTGTACAGCAGCACGCCCAGCACGGCGGTGAGCATGCCCAGCACGTTGGAGCCGGTGACGGGGTTCCGCAGCAGCAGCAGCGACACGGCGATGACCAGGATGCGCTTGGTGGCGTTGGCCACGGAGTAGCTGAGCGGGCTGACGAGGCTGAGGATGCTGAAGGCCACCACGTTCTGCGCCAGGTTGCAGAAGCCGCTCAGGGCCAGCAGCAGCAGCGTCCAGGGCCAGCGGGCCAGTGAGCCCTGGGGGGGGGGGAGCGTCAGCCCCAGGGGACCCCCGGGCGGGGCGGGGGGGGGGGGGCGCGGGCGGCCGAGCAACACCCACCGGCTGGCCGCTGACCAGGAAGGCGGACAGGTCCACCAGCACCCAGGTGGGTACCATGAAGAAGATGGCGTGGCGGCCCAGGATGTTGAGCAGACGCAGGTGGTGGATGCGCGAGTCCCGCAGCACCTGGGGTTGGTCCCGCAACTCGACCAGCCGCCCTGCCTGCCTCCCTCCCTCCCTCTCCCCCTCCCTTCCTCTCCCCCTCCCTCCCTCCCTCTCCCTCCCTCTCCCCCCCCTCTCTCTCTCCCCCTCTCTCCCGGGAGCCACTGGCTGGTTCTGCCGCGGTTTGAGGGGGGGGGAGAGACAGGCTCCCGCAGCCGCGGCCCCCGGAGAGCCCGAGCCCTGGCGGGCGTCTGTCTGTCCGTCTGTCCGCACAGCAGGGACGGCGGGGCCCCACCTTCTTGGAGAAGATGTTCTGCAGCGAGAAGCACAGGGTGGCGGCCAGCGCGCTCAGCAGCCCCCAGAGGTCGAAGGACAGCTCGGTGACCGTGGCCAGCAGGACGCCGCCGATGATGGGCACGAGGGACAGGTAGACCTGCGGCGGCGCGGGCTGAGTGCGGCAACCGGCGGCCGTGGGCCCCGCACCCCGCGCGCACACACACCGCCGACACACGGGGCGGGGCGGGACAATGTCCGCGGGCCACACCCGCGCTCACCTTGGTGCTCTGCTTCTCCTTCATGATGAGCCGGGACAGCAGCACCACCCACACCGGCATCGTGGCCTTCACTGCGGGGCAGGGCGCCCTCTGCACTCCCGTCCCGCCCCGTCCCCGCCCGTCCCGCCCCGTCCCGCAGAGCAGCTGTCCCGCGCCCCCCCCCGTCCCGTCCCGCACCCCCCCGGGCTGGCCCCGCCCCGCCCCGCCCGCCCCGTCCCGCAGAGCAGCTGTCCCGCGCCCCCGGGCTGTCCCGCCGCGCCGCGCCCCGCCCCGCCCCGCACGCACCGGTGTGCGCGTAGGACACGGGCACCTTCCAGATGCTGACGTGCGCCGACACGGACGCGAAGTACTTGCCGAAGGCGAGCGGCAGCACGTAGCGCGGGTAGAAGCGCGGCGGCAGGCGCGGGCCGGGGGCGCCGGGGGGCGCGGCGGGCGGCGCGGGGGGGACCCGCCAGGCGCGCAGCAGCGGCGGCAGCCCGGCCACGAGCGCCAGGATGTGGCAGAGCGACACGGTGACGGGGAACGGGAAGGCGCCGAGGATCACCTTGTTGACCACGTTGCCGCCGGCGCTCAGCGCGTACCACAGCAGGCACAGCGCCGCCACCCGCGCGCCCTCGCGCGCCCCGCCGCCCGCGCCGCCCGCCGCCCCCGCCAGCCCCGCGCCCGCCGCCGCCGCCGCCGCCGCCGCCATCCTGCGCCGCCGGCCGCCCTCCGACCCCGCGCGCCGCCCATTGGCCCGCGCCGCCCCGCGTCACCCCGAACGCGCCGCCGCCCCGCCCCCCCGGCCGCGCCGCCCGCCCATTGGCCGGCTCCGCCCTCACGTCACCGCCGCGCCCCGCTTCCTATTGGTCGGCGGTCGTGTGACGTCACTGCCGCGCGCCGCCGACGCGCCCGCCCACACGTAGGCAGTGCGGGCCCCGCCTACCCGGGGCGAGGGGCGGGCGGCGCGGCTGTGGGAGCCGGGGGACCCGGGGTCCGAGCTGGGGGGCGGCGGGGTGGGCTCGGGGCCCCACGGGAGGAGCCGTCGTGCGAGTGGGCGGCGGGGCCCCCAGCTGGGGCGCGGGGAGGAGACGCAGCCGCCGCGCGCCGGGCCCCCGACTCTGGGGAGGGGCGGCGAGGTGGCGACGGGAGGCGGTGGCCGCGACGTGCGAGCACCGGACTCTCCAGCGTCAGGGCCCCGGTCGGTCCCCGGCAGCACGAGGACCAGAGCGACGGCTGGTTGTCCCCTCTCTCCCGTGAATACCAATCTTCAAATAGGGAAGACACCCACAGCCCTGCTGCGCCACTTGCGAAGCCCCTCAGGACCAGGGACTCGCACCCGGATCCTTGGGACTGTAACCAGCCGCACTGCCACCCGGCTCCCAGTCTTTACTCACAAGTTAAAAATCTACAATCGGAGCTGGGGGGCCGGGGGTCTGCAAACCGTCTCTCCCGCCTGAGGCTCTGAGTTCAAAGCCCAGCACCACCAGCAGCCAGAACTCAGCAGGGCTCGGGGCCGTGTCCCACTTTAAAAAATCAATAAAATGGGGTCGGGCACTGGCGTAGCGGGTTAAGCACACTTAGTAGGAAGCACAAGGACTGGCGCTGGGATCCCAGTTCGAGCCCCCAGCTCCCCAGATACGGGGTGGGGGTCGTTCTAACGGGCTGTGAAACAGGCCTGCAGGCGTCCGTCTTTGACTCCCCCTCTCAATTTCTCTGACCTATACACAACGTCAGTAAGGGCAACAACAATGGATAAAAGATAGAAGATTCATAGCGCAGACACCGAGCCCCGGAGACTAAATAAATAGGAGAAAAGCGACCACCTCCCTTCCCTGGGGGATCCCAGCAAGTTTGGGAGGGTGGCGTCACACACTGGCGCGTGTCCTCAGGAGACACCCCGCCCCACACACAGCCGAGTGGTGGGTGTCCAGGGCAGCCGCTCACTGGTGCCTCTCCCCTCAAGGGCCGGCCTGTCCCCAGGCCACATCTGTGCCGCCTCCTTGTCTGCACCCGAGCCAGTCCCAGTCCCAGTGGGATGACCCGGCTCGGCCCGGCAGCCGGAGGCCCAGGATGGGGAGGGGGTCCTGCCAGCAGCCCCGCAGGCCAGGTCGTGAGCCCGTCCCCATTGGGGGGGGGGGGCTGGAAGACAGCCCGCAGAGCTTGTGCAAATGGTTTTTATTTCCACACATATATCACAAGATGTTCACACGCTGGACCAAACGGCCGAGTCGCTGCTTCTGCCGCCGCAGAAGTCTGGTTTGTACATTCACTAAGGCTCCTTGATTTTGCGAATCGCGCTGAGGAGTAACCATAAGGCAAAGGCTCTAGAGGAATGGTTCCGAGTGTTCCAGCGGGCAGACCGGCCTCCCGCCCCAGTAGCACCCGCGGCTGCTGTGTGTTGGGGGGGGCTCCAGAGAGGGGACCTTTGTGAGCTGGCTGGGGGGGGAGGCCAGAGAAGGGGGGTTGTTTGGCTTGAGGTCAGAAGGGGGGAAGGGAACCGAACATTTCTGCAGCATCGCTTGAAAAGACGGGGCCGGGACTCGAACCGGGGCCGCGCCCCAACCTGAGCCTTGGCCGCCGGCCTGGGGCTGGCTCGTGTGCAGCGCCGGCCGGCGGGCCCGGCCCGGGCGGGTCAGTAAACCGGTAGCAGCATTTCTCGAGGGGGCCTGGGGCGCTAGTCCAGGCAGACGTAAGGCAGGATGTTGAGGCGGCCCTCGTCCCCGTGCGGGTCCAGCGGGATGCACTGCGTCCAGTCGAACCAGGCGCCCCGTGTGTCCCGGCAGCCGTTCACGCCCGGCCACTCGGCAGCCTGCAGCCGCGCCACGTCGGCGTCCGAGACCTCGCGGCCCAGGCCGGGCAGCTCGGTGGGCGGGCTGGGTGGCGGCAGCAGCACGTGTGCGGGGCGGGCGAGCTGCTCCGGCCGCAGGTGGGGGCCCTGGGCTCCGGCTCCCGCCCCCGCCCCCGAGGCCAGCAGACTGCTGCGCAGGCTCAGGTAGGTCTGGATCAGGCCGTTACTCGACAGCTCCTTCCAGTTCGTCTGCTCCAAGGGGCTGTGCTGTGCCGCCTCGGCCCGCGGGGGTTCGGGGGCGGCGGCATCGCGGTCGGTGGCAGCGGCGGGGGGTGCGGGCAGGGGGCCGCCGGGAGCCGGCTCCTTCTGCGCCAGTGGGCGGATCTGTCTGGTCATGGGGTCGAAGGTCAGCTTGCGCTCTTTTAACCGCACCGGCTTCAGGCCCGCCGCCACCTCGGCCGCCTGGCCGTCCAGGTTCACCGTGTAGTCCCGCGGCCGGTAGCGCTTCTTCCGCCGGCTGTCGGTGCCTGGCCCGGGCCCCGGGGATGCGGCGTCGGGCGAGAGTCCGGGCCGGGGCGGGGGGCCCGCCAGGCGCGGGTGACCGACGGGGGGCTCGGGCCAGCGGCTCTCGGGCGGCTCCGGGTCGGGCGGGTGCGGGAGGGGCGCGGAGGGCGGTGGGAGCGGGGAGGGCACCCGCGAGGCGTCGAGCGAGGGCGGCCGCGGTGAGGGGCTGGGCGCCGAGCCCTTGGGCGCGTAGGGGCTGCGCCTCCGGGCGCAGGGGCCCTCGAGCCGCGAGTTCCGGGGGCCGAAGGAGCAGCGCGGCGGCGGGGCCCTGGCGTCCACCCTGTCCAGTGGCGCGGGGCCCGGCGGGCCGGCGTGCGGGCGCACGGCGTTCACGGGAATCTTGGCGCCGCCAGGCCGGTCACAGTCTCCGGGCTCGGGGCTGCCGGCGACGCCGTTCGTGGGGAGTGGGGACAGGGACGGGACGGCGGGCGGGGGCTCGGGCGCGGCCTTGGGCAGCTTGGGGGCCGGCCCGGGGGGGCCCAGGTCGCGGGGGTCCCCGCGGCGCTTGCGGCCGCTCGGGCGGTCGGCACGGGGCGCGGGTAGGCGCGGCGGGTCCAGGCGGCTCTTGAGCTCCTGCAGCCCCCGCGCCGCGGCGTCGGGCCGGCAGTGGTGGCCCCCGTTGGCCGAGCCCGCGCCCGCCAGCCCCCGCAGCGCCGCCTCCGCCTGCGCCACCGGCTCGATGAGCTTCTGCCAGCTGCGGAGCAGCCGCTTGGCGCGCTTGGCCAGCTCCTCATTCTGGGTCTTCTTGCGCACGTCGTTGATGAGCTTGCCCAGGCGCGTCTCCTGCGGGCGGGCGGGCGGGCGGGCGGGGCGGGGGTCAGGGTAGGGGCAAGGGGCGGGGTGGGGGTCAGGGTCGGGGCGAGGGGCAGGCGGGGCGGGGCGGGGGTCAGGGTCGGGGCGCGGGGCGGCCCCCTAGCCCGGGCTGCCCGCACTCACCTCCAGGGCCTCTTTGGTTATGGGGTACTTCTCCAGGCTGGAGATCACGTCCAGCACTGCCACCATGTTCCGGATCTGCAGGACGCCCGCCCGCGTGTGAGGCCCGGCGCCCATCCCGGCCCCCCATCCCGCAGCCCTCCTGGGCGCTCCCCTCACTTCCCCACCGCACGCTGCCGCCGCCTCGAGGCCTGGCCAGAGGGCGAGCGGGCAGCAGCCGGGAGGGGCGGAGGGGGCGCGGGCAGGGCACCGAGGGGTCACGGAGGAGGGGCCGGGCCGGGGCGGGCGCGGGCAGGTCTCACGGCCCGCGCGGGCAGGTCTCACGGCCCGCGCAGCCCCGCGCCCTAGCCCCCAACTTTCCGGAGCTCTGATTGGCCCGCCCAGCCTGCCAAAAGCCAATCAGGGGCCAGGCAGAGGCAGCCCGGCGATTGGCCGGCACCCAAGCCTGGCAGCCAATGGGCGGGCAGCGCCGGCGGGGGCGGGGCCGCGAGAAGCAGGAAGGGACCGAGAGCTGTCAGGACCTCGTGCCAGGGCCGCCCCCCAACCCCCAGCCCGGCTTGCCTTGGCCCCGCACCCGGCCTCTGCACACAGCCTCCGGCACCCGGCCTCCGCAACTAGCTTCCCGCACCCGGCCTCCCTGATTCCAGCCTCTACATACAGCCTCCTGCACCCGGCCTCCTGCACCTGTCTAGCCTCTCCTGCACCCGGCCTTCCTGCATGCACCCAGCCTCCCACATCTAGCCTCCCTGCACCCTGCATGCACCCAGCCTCCCTGCACGCACCCAGCCTCCCACATCTAGCCTCCCTGCACCCTGCATGCACCCAGCCTCCCTGCACGCACCCAGCCTCCCACATCTAGCCTCCCTGCACCCTGCATGCACCCAGCCTCCCTGCACGCACCCAGCCTCCCACATCTAGCCTCCCTGCACCCTGCATGCACCCAGCCTCCCTGCACGCACCCAGCCTCCCACATCTAGCCTCCCTGCACCCTGCATGCACCCAGCCTCCCTGCATGCACCCAGCCTCCCACATCTAGCCTCCCTGCACCCTGCATGCACCCAGCCTCCCTGCACGCACCCAGCCTCCCACATCTAGCCTCCCTGCACCCTGCATGCACTCAGTCTCCCTGCATGCACCCAGCCTCCCTGCACCCTGCACGCACCCAGCCTCCCCCATCCAGCCTCCCTGGGTCTCTGTGTCTGGTCTGTACCAGCTTCAGCCCCCGCCTCCCAGGCCACTCCTCCGTCAGAGCCAGCCCCAGCCCCAGGCGGGCAGGCTGGCAGGGGACCCACTAACTAACCAGACAGATCCAGGAGCGAGGTCCGAACCCAGCCCCTAGTCGGGGACACCCACAGCTTCCCGTGTGTCCCGCCGGACTTCCTGTGGTCACCGCCACTTCCGGGTGGCCCCTCTGCACCCGGGCTGCCAGCCCGCACTCCGCAGGGATCCCCCACACAGCCACCCGGGAAGACAGACAAGCGCGTCTTGAGGTTCAGCTGGGTCCCCACCCCGAGCGTGATGGGGAGCCACCTGCCGGAAGTGGACCCTACGTCCAGTGAGGAAGGCGGGGACAGGGCAGTGGGGGCCCCCAGGGGCAGAGAGACGGGACCCCCGTCCCACCCTGGGGCCCTGGAGAGTGAGCGTCAAGGCTGAGGGTCACGGTGCCCCTCAAGCTGCCACAAGCTCAGGGGCTTCTGACAATGGCGGGTTGGGGCTCTCCCTGACCCCCACTCCACCCGCGGGACCCAGAGGACCCCCGGTGCAGCCCTCTCAAGGCTCTTGCCGGCGGCCTGCACACCCCACAACTCAGCGCCCCCGGTGGGGAGCGACCCTGCGGGGAGGGGAGGGGAGGGGAGGGGTGGCCGGAGGCCCGGGGACGGTCCCCACGCGGGTCCACCCGCCTGCCGCAGGGCTCTGGCGAGTGCAGCCGGAGCGGAGCGGGGGGCCGCTGAGTGTCGGGGCCGGGGGCCGGGTCCCCCCTGGGTGGCACAGGTCTGGGCCCCGCTCCGTCCCCGCGTCCCGGATCTGTGTCGCCCGCCAGGCAGCAGGTGTCCTGACCCGGCTGTCTGAGGTCGCCCCCGGGTCTAGAGGGGACCCCGGGTCTAGAGGCAGACGGCCCCAAGAGCAGGACAGAGACGCTCCGCCCCGGGCCCCAGCAAGGGGGACAGCGGGGTCCCCTCGGGCGCCCAGCCCCTCCTCCCCGCAGCGACCCCCAGCCAGGGCTTCCTCCCCGACACCCGAGTCCCGAGACGCCGCGAGCGCGGAGGCCCGCCGGTGGGGGCGCCCTCAGCCCGAGGTCCCCGTCCCGGTCGGGGACCCCCAGAAGGCCGGGGAGACGGGTGCCCCCCGCCCAAGAGCCTCGACTCCCCCCGCCCCGCGGCGGAGCCTTCCCCGGGCCGGGGTGAAGGGGGGGCCCTGAGACGGGAGAGGGGCTCCCGCACCAGGGGGCGCGGGGGCGGCTGGGGGCCGGTCCCCTGAGGGTCCCCGGCTCGACAGGCACAGGCGGGGAGACCCCCGAGCTCCCCCCGGCCCCCCGAGCCTCGAGCCCCAGCGACCAGCCCCCGGAAAGCTGGGTGAGGGGCTGGGGGTCCCGGCTCGGCGGGTGCGGGCAGAGGGGCGCCGCGACCCCCGGCGGGGTCCCTGTGACAGGAGCTGGAGGACCCCCCGCCCCCCCGGGCTTAGGCGAAGGGCGACCCGCGACGGGCGGGGGGCCACGTGGCTTGGGGTCCAGGCCGGATGGGGGCGCCCCCCGCCCCGGGACCCCCCGAGCCTGAGACCCTCGTCTCCCGACAGCGGAGCCCTGGGAAGCGGGGACGCGGGGCCCCACGCACCCGGGGCTCCAGGCTGAGTCGCGGGGCCGCCCTCGGGCCCCCCCCCACGCAGACCCGCGACCCCCGGCGCCGCCCCCCGCCCCCCGCCCCGGCCGGGCTAACGGGACCCGGGGCCCCGGCGGCGGCGGCGGGGGGGGGGGGGGAAGCTCCCTGGGGGTCGCCGGCTCGGCGGGCGCGGGCAGGGGTCGCCCGGCAGCAGGGAGGGACCCCCCGCCCCCAGACCCCGACGCTCGGCCCCGACAGCGACCCCCCCCCAAAGGCCGGGCGACAGGCGCCTCGGGGTCCCCAGCTCGGCAGCCGGGGGGCCGCCCCCGCCCCCGCCCCGCAGCGGCGACCCCCCCCCCCGGCCGCGCTGACAGCAGCCGGGGCCCGGGCGAGCGGCGGGGGCTCCCTCGGGGCGACCCAGGGGCTCGGCGGGCGCGGACAGGGCGTCCCCCCGCCCCGAGACCCTCGTCCCCGGCGGCAGCCCGCGGAGGCCGCGCTGACAGGGCGCGGGGGCGACCCGCGCGCGCCGGGGCCCGGATGTGGGGGCTCCCCGGGGGTCTCGGGCCCCGCGTCCGCGGCTCGGGGGTCCCCCCGGCACTCACGTTGCTCTGGGGGTCGATGGCCTGCAGCAGCCGGTCCCTCATCTGCTGCGGGGACGCCGGAGCCGCTGTCATTGCCTGGGCGCGGGGGGCGGCGGCGGCGGGGGCGGCGGGGGCTCGGGGCGCCGGGCCGGGCCGCTCCTCCCCGCGGCGCCGGGGGCCGGGGGCCGGGGGCGCGGGCCGGCGGGCGCGGGGGAGGCCCGGGGCGCCGCGGCCGGCGGACGAGGACCAGGAGCCGCCGGGGCCGCCGCCGCCGCCTCGAGAGCCGACTCCAGCGAGCGGCCCGCGCGCGGCACGCCGGGAAACCGCGCCGCACGCAGCGTCGGCGCCGCGCGGGGCAGGCTGGGAGGAGGGCGGGGCGTCGCGCGGGCCCGGCCCCGAGGCCGGTGCGCAGGCGCGCGCAGGCGCCTCGCGAGCCCCGCCCCGCGGCCGTTGCCCCGCCCAACCGCCGCTCAACGGCCCTCGGCGGCAGGCCACGCCCCCGGAGCGGCAGGCCACGCCCCCGGCGACCCCCGGAGCCCGGGCGCGTCAGACCGCAGGCCTCTCCAGGGCTCGGGGGACCCCGCGCCCGCCCGCTGCAGCGGATCCGTGGGCGGGCGGACGGGCGGGGGGTGCCGAGGAGGCGAAGGGGGGTGCGGGGATACTGGCGCTGAGCCCCCCGCCCAGAGCCGCCACCGCAGCCCGCCCTGTCCCCCTCTCCCGGGTGCGGTGGGGCCTCGTCCTCTGGGCCGGGGGTCTGGGCTCCAGCGGGTCCGAGCCCACCTGCCCTGGGGCCTCTTGCCCCTCCCCGCCGCCCCCCACCCAGCCCGGCAGGACGGACGGATCCTGCGGAGACCCCTCCCCAACTAGCCTCTGGCTCCCTCCCACTTACTCTCTTTAAAACTCAAAGGCCACTGCTCTGCGCTCTCTTTCTTTTTTTTAGCCTGAGCACTGATCAGCTCTGGTGCACGGTGGTGCAGGGGATCAAACCCGGGACTTCAGAGCCTTCAGAGTCTCTTTGCATAACCATGATGCTGTCTCCCCCTGCCCTGCTCTGCGCTTTCTTAAAGACATTTACTTAGAAGGAAAGGAGAGAGAGAACCCGAGAGCATCACTCCGGCACCTGACGCCAGGACTCAAACCTGAAGCCTCTACTCTACCCACTGAGCCACACACACCCCCCCCCCCCCCCCCCGTCTCCCCCAGAGCCCTGCGGAGCACTGGCTGCTGCTGGTTGGTGCTGGGGATTGAACCTGGGGCCTCCGCGGAGCGGTCGCAGGCTTCTCACGGCCCACGGGGGGGCCCCCAATTCAGATGTGAAACTTCAAGCCTAGGAGTCCGCAGAGACCGGTGGTGCTCACTCAGAGGGTCGCTCGCGGGTGTAGACACCAACAGACCGGGACCGGGCTTGGCGGGTTGCAGCAAAAGGGGGGTGGGGTCCCGGTGCTGCTGGCCGGGCAGGACCCAGGTGGGGGGGGTTAGCGCCTTATGCGGAGAACTGAGGGACGTGACGTGTGGGGGCGCACCTGGCTGAGCGTAAAGGACCCGGGTTCGAGCCCCCAGGCCCCCATCCGCAGGGGGGAAGCTTGACAAGTGGTGAAGCAGGGCTGCGGGGGTCTCCCTGTCTCTGTCTCCCCTCCCCTCCCGATTTCTGGCTGTCTCTATCCAATAAAGATATTAAAAAGACTTAAAAAAGAAAAAATGTTACACATGTACACGTATCTTACTGTCCTTGGTCAAAAGGTTAAAAGGCAGGTTGGCAATTGAAAAGACCAGGAGTGGAGGGGTCAGGCGCACACAGTACCTAGCGCGAGGACCCGCACGAGGATCTGGGTTCGAGGCCCGGCTCCCCACCTGCAGGGAAGCCGCTTCACAAGTGGCGGGTAGATGGTAGAAGGTGGCTGGAAGATGGTGGCGGGGGTTCGGGGGGGGGGGGGCGGGTGACACAGCAGACGCCCGTCCCGTGCGCCATCTCCTGGGCCCAAGGGGAGTCTCTGGGGAGACACCCTCAGGGGCAGGGGACTGAGGGCTGCTGGGGGTGGGGCTTCCTCTGCTGACCCTGGGCCCCCCTCCTCCCCGGCTCCCTCTGCCTTTGCTGAAGTCACCCCAGGAAGGCGAGACAGACGGACAGACAGAGGCCTGCCCAGCTCGGACTGAACCTTGGGCGGGAGCCCAGGGCCTTGGGCAGGAGTCTTATCAGCGCTGCCCTCTCTCTCTGGCTCTGGTGCTCTCCCTCATAAAATAGTAGTGATTTTTTTCCTTTAGGGTCCGGAGACAGCTTACCTATTCAGGAAGCCCCAGGTTCGAGCCCCAGCATCACAGCCGGCTCCGGGGGCAGCTCACTGTAGGGGACCAGGGGGTGTGGGGTCTCTTCTCTCTAAAGCTTTAGGCAAAATGAGGAGAAGAGAGCGGGAGAATTGCAAGGCAGCGGCCTGGGCCTGGGGGCGGGTCCAGGTGCAGGGCTGAGGCTGTGCTGGGGGGGTGGGGGGCAGACCTTACACCCCTAACCCCCAGGCAGGAGCCCAGGTCCAAACCACCCGCCACCCAGAGGCTGGAAGCAAGATCCTCCCTCGGGCCCTGGCTCTGGGGACCCCGGGTGCGAGGGAGTGGGAGTGGGCACCTGGAGCCGAGGGAGCGCTCTGGCTGGGCCGGGCTCCGTGCCTCAGTCTCCCCTCCTGCACTGGCCCAGGGGCTCTTTTCTGGCCGCTGGAGCCTGTGGGCCTGAGCACCGCCGCCTGGGGGGACGTGGGTGACTGGCCCGGACTTCCCTTTGGGGGGCGCCATGGAGCAGGTCCCGCGAGCAGAGCTGAGCACAGCCGTATTTATTTGTTCTCTTTCCTCGGAGCGGGCTGACTGCACGCCTCCCAGCTTTCTCATTCAGAGGCGGGCACACACTGGGCCGCAGAGCTCCCCTCAGGGCCGGGGGTCCTCCCATGTGGGGCTGGGGTTCGGAGCTCTTCAGGGGGGCCGGTAGGGAGACTGGTGTCCTCTGACGGGTCCCCAGAGCCACGTTCTTCACCAGGGGACCACAGGGTGACAGACATCCTCAAAGCTCAGCTGGCCCTCTCGTGGGGACGTGGGGACAGGCCGGCGGTGGGTTCGAGAAAATCCCACAGACCGTGAGTCTCAGAGCCAAGCAGGGGCGGGAGAGCTTCCTAGTGTGCGTCCAGGGAAAGTGTGTGTGTGTGTGGGGGGGGCGCGCCACTGCGATAGAAGCTTCTAGAAGCCGCAGGGCCCCAGGCCTGCACAGCATCCCCCGCACGTGGCCTTCTGGGAGGGTCACCGGTGCATCCTCCAAGGTGCTGGTGAGGGTGGAGACGTGGCCTCTTGGTCACAGCTGCCACTCAGGAGCCAAAGAGCCTGGAAGGAACCGGGGGACAGACCCGCTCTCAGCCCCGGGACCGAGGGACAGAGGGACAGAGGGGTTCTGGCCCCACCCCGCCAGGCAGCTCTGCTTCTCTGTCTCTCTCTCACTTTTTGTAAAGATAACTTTTCTTATCTATTATTGGGTAGAGACAGAGAAAAATTAAGAGGGAAGCGGAAGACAGAGAGGGAGAGACAGACAGACATCTGCAGCCCTGCTCCACCGCTCACGAAGCTTCCCCGCTGCAGGTGGGGACCGGGGCCTTGAACCCAGGGCCTTGTGCTCTATTCCAAGTCCTCACCTGCAGGGAGAGAAGCTTCACGAGCGGTAGAGCAGGGCTGTAGGGGCCTCTGTCTCTCTCCCTCTGTCTCTCCCCCTGTCTCTCTCCCTCTGTCTCTCCCCCTCTGTCTCTCTCCCTCTGTTTCTCTCCCCCCGTCTCTCCCTTTTCTCAATTCCTATCTCTTGCTATCAAAAAATAAAGAGTCAATGTTCCACGTACATAAGTGGATAAATAAACACAACACTAGGGGCGGGGCAGGGCCGCACCTGTCCCCATGCACAAGGGACCGGGTTTGAGCCCTGGGTCCGGTCCCCACCTGCAGGGCAGAGCCACCTGGGAGGCACCACGGAACCAGGGGAAGGTCCAGGCAGAGCTGTGTCCGTCTGTCTTCCAGGCCCAGCTCCACGGAAAGACACCCTGACCCCCGCCCCCCCACGCCTGGGAGCAGGGCTGAGAATGAACAAATGACGCGGAGCGCACCAGGTGGGTCTCAGGGAACGAACAGCTGAGAGGCAGCCGAGCAGGCGGAGCTCCAGGCACCGCTGATCCCTGCACCTGGGTCTCCTGGCCCCCCCAAAGGGCCCGGAGGTGGGGGGGCAGCCCAGTTCCCAGACCCCAGGCCCAGGGAGCTTCCCCCGGTGCTGCGGGGCTCCCCGTGCGGACTCACAGGACCATGCAGAGCATCATGAAGACGTTCCAGAGCGCGATGAAGATGCGGAAGTAGCGCAGGCTGAGCAGGAACTCCCGCACGTTGTCACCTGGGGTGGGGGCTCAGGTCACACTCCCACCCCACCCCACCCCACCCTCACCCCAGCCAAACACAGGGACCCCCGAAACTCACTCACGTCCACAGCTGCCCGAGGCCCTCCCACCCCATCCAATCGGTTACTTCTTCCCTTCCACACTCACTCACTCACTCACTCACTCATTCTTTTATTCCCTCACTCGCTGACTCCCACCCTCCCTCACTCACTCACTCACACTCCCTCACTCATTCACTCCCTCATTCACTCACACTCTCACTCCCTCATTCATTCACTCACTCTCCACTCTCTCATTCATTCACTCTCATTCTCTCATTCACTCATTTACTCACTCACTCCCTCATTCATTCATTCACTCCCTCATTCACTCACTCATTCACTCTCCACTCCCTCATTCATTCACTCACTCACTCACACTCCTTCATTCATTCTTTCACTCACTCCCTCATTCACTCACTCATTCACTCACTCACTCCCTCATTCACTCACACTCTCACTCACTCCCTCATTCACTCCCTCCCTCCCTCCCTCCTTCATTCACTTCCTCCCTCCCTCCTTCACAGGGCCCACAGCCCAAGCAGCAGGGAAGCTGCCTCCTCCAGGCTGGCGGGGGGGCCGGGCAGCATGGCTGTGTCTGGGGCAGGGGCGGGCAGGAGCAGGGCAGGGGCGGGCAGTGCGGCTATGTCTGGAGCAGGGCAGGGGTGGGCAGGGGCGGGCAGGGGCAGGGCAGGAGCGGGCAGGAGCAGGGCAGGCGTGGGCAGGGGCGGGCAGGAGCAGGGCAGGAGCAGGGCAGGGGCGGGCAGGAGCAGGGCAGGAGCAGGGCAGGGGCAGGGCAGGGGCAGGGCAGGGGTGGGCAGGGGCAGGGCAGGGGCGGGCAGGGGCAGGGCAGGAGCAGGGCAGGGGCAGGGCAGGAGCAGGGCAGGGGCAGGCAGGGGCAGGGCAGGAGCAGGCAGGAGCAGGGCAGGGGCAGGGCAGGAGTAGGGCAGGGGCAGGGCAGGAGTAGGGCAGGAGCAGGGCAGGGACAGGGCACGAGCAGGGCAGGAGCAGGGCAGGGGCGGGCAGGGGCAGGGCAGGGGTGGGCAGGAGCAGGGCAGGAGCAGGCAGGAGCAGGGCAGGAGCAGGGCAGGGGCGGGCAGGAGCGGGGCGGGCAGGGGCAGGGCAGGGGCAGGGCAGGGGCAGGGCAGGGGCAGGCAGGGGCGGGCAGGGCAGGGGCGGGCAGGGGCAGGGCAGGGGTGGGCAGGGGCAGGGCAGGGGCGGGCAGGGGCAGGGCAGGAGTAGGGCAGGAGCAGGGCAGGGGCAGGGCACGAGCAGGGCAGGAGCAGGGCAGGGGCGGGCAGGGGCAGGGCAGGGGCGGGCAGGAGCAGGGCAGGGGCGGGCAGGGGCAGGGCAGGGGCGGGCAGGAGCAGGGCAGGAGCAGGGCAGGAGCAGGGCAGGGGCGGGCAGGAGCGGGCAGGAGCAGGGCAGGTGCGGGCAGGAGCAGGCAGGAGCAGGGCAGGAGCAGGGCAGGGGCAAGCAGGAGCGGGGTGGGCAGGGGCAGGGCAGGGGCAGGGCAGGGGCGGGCAGGGCAGGGGCGGGCAGGGGCAGGGCAGGGGCAGGGCAGGGGCGGGCAGGGCAGGGGCGGGCAGGGGCAGGGCAGGGGTGGGCAGGGGCGGGGCAGGGGCAGGAGCAGGCAGGGGCAGGGCAGGGGCAGGAGCAGGGCAGGGGCAGGCAGGAGCAGGGCAGGAGCAGGGCAGGGGCAAGGCAGGGGCAGGGCAGGGGCAGGAGCAGGGCAGGGGCAGGCAGGAGCAGGGCAGGGGCAAGGCAGGGGCAGGGCAGGGGCAGGAGCAGGGCAGGGGCAAGGCAGGGGCAAGGCAGGGGCAGGGCAGGGGCAGGAGCAGGGCAGGGGCAGGCAGGAGCAGGGCAGGGGCAAGGCAGGGGCAGGGCAGGGGCAGGAGCAGGGCAGGGGCAAGGCAGGGGCAAGGCAGGGGCAGGGCAGGGGCAGGTGCAGGGCAGGGGCGGGCAGGGGCGGGCAGGAGCGGGCAGGAGCAGGGCAGGGGCGGGCAGGGGCAGGGCAGGAGCGGGCAGGAGCAGGGCAGGGGCGGGCAGCGGCGGGCAGTGCCCAGGCTGGGCCGAGCGGCACCGGGGCCTGAACCCAGACCGCCCCGAGCTCCGGCGCCGACCTGTGCTGGGCTCCCGAGACTCCTCTTCCCCGAAGCCCTGCGTGTCCTTCTTCTTCCTGCGGGCAGAGACGGGCGATGGGGGCGCGTCCCGGGGGGCCGGGGGCCGGGCGGGGGCCGCGGGAGAGAAGGCGAGTCCGGATGTACAGCCAGCGCGAGGCCCGGGAGGTAGCCTTGCTGTGAATGAGGCCCTGGGTTCGAGCCCAGGCACCACATGGGAGCACCAGGCAGGGCACCGGGGAAGCTCCACGAACGGTGAAACACCTGGCTGGCAGTGGCGAAGCCTGGGCGCGACGGCCAACATTAGATACACGAGTCAACAGGTAAAATAAGGCCGGAGAGAGGACTCCTCCCTGGGGAGGGAGCCCGCCCGAGGGAGCCCGCCCTGTCCCGTCTGCGGCTCCGGGGGGGAAGCCCGGCACCGCATGGAGGCGCTCACACACAGCAGCGGGGGCAGCTCTGCTGCAGCGCGGGGTCTCCGTCCCTCCGTCTCCAGGAAAGAAACAGGCCCAAGCAGGGTCCTCTCTGCTCTCCCTGGACCCGGGCCCCCGGCCCCCACCTGCAGGGGGAAGCTTCACGAGCGGTGGAGCAGGGCTGCGGCTGTCTGTCTGTCTGTCTGTCTCTATCTCCCCCGCCCCTCTTGATGTCTGGCTGTCTCTATCGTAATAAAGATAACGAAAACATTATTTTAGAAAAAGACAAAGCAGCCGCGACGGCAGCCGGCGCGATTAAACGCATCCGTGCACAAAAAAGAGAGAAAACATTACAGCAGATGCCCCGGCAGGCGGGCGGGAGGAGGGAGGTGGGCGGGGCCGACGTGGTGGGCGGAGTCTCGACAGAGGCGTGCCCTGCGCGTGCGCGGGGAGGGGCCACGTGGCTGTGGGCGGGGCCCGGGCCGGTCTGGGGGCGTGTCCAGGCTGTGGGCGGGGCTTGCACGGCCACGCTCGCGGGGGTGGTCCCCGGCCCCCGGCCCCTCCCGCGGCCTACTCACAGCTTGAAGTTGAGCACGGCGCCCGCGTTCATCAGCAGCGTCCTGCGGGGAGACAAGGAGCGGTTACCCGGCCGCCCCCCGCCCCGCCGCCCCCGGCCGCCCTGGACCGCCCCGGGCCCCCCCACCGCCGTACCCGAACAGCAGGATGTCCCCGATCATCCTGACGGCCGCTCGGGTCCGGCGCAACCGGAAGCGGAAGTCTCTCGGAGGGCGGGCCTCGGGGCTTTCCCCGACCAATCGAGACGCAGCATCGTCTTGCGGCAAGCCAATCGCAGGCCGGGATTGGGCGGGGCGGTCCCCGCCCCCCGCCCCTATCCCCGCCCCTAAGCTCCTGCTGGAGCGTAGAGGGGGCGTGGCGAGTGCGTGACGTAAGAGGGGCGGGCGGGGCGGTTCTGGACCTTGCTGCGCATGCGCGCGAGCTCCCGTCGTCCCCGGGGGTACTTCCCTCTGGACTGTCCTTGCAGAAAAGGGGTTCAGGAAGGCCCTGGCTACTGAACGGGGGTCCCTGACCGTGGGCTGTACAAAGAAAAGAGTCCCGAGGCTGTGGGCTCCCCCGAGTATGGGTGTCTCTCGACTGATTGGGCCTCAAGATGGGGGTCACCCATTCTCCTTTGGGAAGTGAGGGTCCCCCTACACTGCTGTCATTTCCGGCGGGCTCTGTCACCCCAGGCATCTCCGTGGGGACATGGTGTCATGAGCGATTGAGCCTCATGAAAAGTGGGGACCCACCTTACGAGGCTGTCACCACTGTGGATTCTGGGGTGCTGACCCAGAGGTCCCTACTCCCCTCTAGATATTGGGGGCGGGCATGGAAGTCTCGATGGACCCCAGAACTGGGTCAGGACAGCTGCGCAGAGTAGGGGGCGTGGGGGTTCGCTTCTCACCCGGGACCCACCGGCGATCCCGAACTGGGGGTGTCACAGAGCACGTGGGTGCTAATAAAGCCCCCCACACCTCAGATGGGAGGGTCTGAGGCAGCTCCCATGAGGGCACCCTCTGCGCCCCTTCCCCCAGCGCCCCATCTCCAGGGACAGAGGTCCCGATCCGCGGGAGCCACAGGACGCCTGAGCCTTGACGTAGCCCCCCTCCCCCAGTGGACGGCACCCCTCCTCCAGCTCACAGCACACAGCCCACACCCCACACCCCTAGACTCGGGCAGCCACTTCGCTCCGTAAACTGGGTCCTCCTCCTCCAGGAACCGGCCTAGGGAGGCCGGGCGCAGGGGCGGGGACGTAACGGGGGTGGGGAGGGAGTCCCCGGCTTGGTGCGGTGGGGATGGGTCTGGGGGCGGTGCCCGGAGGGTACAGGTGGGGGAGCGGGACCAATGGTTGGCGGGTCGGGGGAGGGTCTGGGCGAGGTGCCAGGCCGGGGGTAGAGCGGGGGACGGGGCCTGGGTGAGTGACAGACTGGGAGGGGCTGTGGGCGGGGCCCAACGGGGCCGGGGGCGGGGCTGGGAGCTGGTCGGGGCGGGGCCTAACAGGGGCGGGGCTGGGAGCTGGTCTGGGGCGGGGCCGGGGGCGGGGCTTGGAGCTGATCTGGGGCGGGGTCTAATAGGGTCGGGGGCGGTCTGGTCTTGGGGTAGGGTCTGTGGGTGCGCGGGGGAGGGTCTGGGGGTGCAGGGTTGGGGGTGAGTCTGGGGGCGGGCCTGGCGGTGGTGACAGGTGTGGCACAGGGCGGGGGGAGGGTCTGGGGGTGGTGACAGGTGGGCTGCCGGGCCCAGGGAGGGTCTGGAGGGGTCGAGTGGACCCTGGGTTGTGCCAGGCCGAGACTCTGGAGCAGGGAAGGGGCTGGGGGGCTGGGGGCTGGGGGTGCTTCTGGGCCCAGGCCAGAGTTCGGGTGCAGGCGCTGCGGGGGTTGTCGGGGCGGGGTGCGGGCGGGGTGCGGGCGGGGTGGTTCTGGGTCCCAGGGGCGGGCCCAGGCCTGGGGGTGCAGATCTGCCGAGGTTACGGGCGGGCGAGGAGTGGGGTGGGGTGGGGTGGCTCCAGGCTGGGGAGGGGGGCCTGTAGCCCCAGGCTGAGGGGAGGGTCCAGGCGGGGGGCGGGCCCGGGGGCGGGCCCAGGCTCCGGGGTGCAGGCGGGCAGCAGGCCGGCGGGCCCCGGGCGCCATGGACCTGCTGTCGGCGCTGAGTCTGGGGGAGCTGGCGCTCAGCTTCTCCCGAGTCCCCCTGTTCCCCGTCTTCGACCTCAGCTATTACATCGTGTCCATCCTCTACCTCAAATATGAGCCAGGTGAGCGGGAGCCTGGGGGGCTGCTGGGGGACCCCTGGGGGTGAGCCGGCCCAGGATGTGGGGGGCTACCGAGGGGGGTCCCCCAGGGGTGACCTGGCCCAACATGGGGGGAATAACTGGGAGGGGGGTCCCTCGCCGGCAGGAGCGCAGGAGCCTGGGCTGGGGTCCTTGTCCACAGCGAGGAGGGGGTGGGCACAGCTGGGCAACCCTGCCAGATGCCCCCCCAGTCACCTTGACCTCCCCCCACCCCGGGGCAGAGACAGCTGAGCGAGTCCATATAAGGCCGAGTCATGCCAGGTCAGGTGCAGGGGAAGTAACACCAGGGTCACCTCTCCCCCTCCCCCTGCTCAGGGGACAGCCGCCCCCCCCCCCAGCTGGCCTCCCATGCTTGAGGTGACCCTCCCTCCAGCTGTGGACCTCCCTGGGAGAATGAAACATTTTTGATTGAAAAAAAAATTCTGTTTGTTTGTTTATCAAAGAAGCTGGTAGCCGGTCCCCATTCGCTGCTGTGTTTTTCTTTAATCTTCTATTTTTATAATCTCAGCGCCTCTCCATTCCTGCCTGCAGACCTCGGAGAGAAGACAGATCAAATCAAATCAAGAGAAGGGAGAACAAGGGTCTATCAGATCAGATTTCCGGAGGGGGCACCTTGCCTCCCACCTTGGGGATGGCATACCCGCCTTGATCCAGCCCCCCCCCCCCCAGTGGGAAGGGCTGCCCCTTCCATGATAAAAATAGATGCTGGACTGGATTGACGACTCCCGGGAGGGGGGGGGGGGAAATTCAGGCAGCCTTCTCGGCCCTTCTGGGGCAGCAGAAAAATCCATGATCTTAAGAAGAAAAAAGAAAAAGTTAGGGGCCAGGTGATGATGCACCTGGCTGACCCCAATCCCCACCTGCGGGGGGGGGGGGGAGCTTCACAGTGGTGGAGATGGGCTGCAGATGTCTCTCTGTCTCTCTCCCTCTCTATCTCCCCCTTCCCTCTCAACCTCTCCCTGTCTCTATTTAATAAACTTGAAAAAAATTAATGAATTTACTTGGGGGGGCGGAGAAGCAGAGCCCCCCCACCCGCTGGTGCCTGCAATGTCCAGGGTGGAAATCCAGACGTCAGGCAGGAGAGTCGGAGTTCTTGATCCACTGTGTCTCCTCAGGGGGGCCATGCACCCCCAGATCCAGAGGTGCCCCTGCTCCCTGGAGACTATGGGGGGTGCGTGGTGAAGCAGACCAGGCTCCAGACTGTGTTCCCGAGAACTGGGGGCGTCTCCATCTGGGAAAGACGCCCCGGTGGGTCCTGACAGCCCCCCCCCCCCAAGATCTGAGGCTGTTCCTTGACGGACTAGCTGAGGGAGAGACAGAGGCGGGGGAGAAGAAGAGAGAAGGAGAGATGGGAAAAAGGGAGGTGGGGAAGGGGAAGACAGAGACGCATATGGCAGAGAGGGGGGGAGAGAAGGCAGATGTAGATAGTATAATGAGACTAGCATAATGAGCATAGACTAGCACAGCATAATGAGATAGCAAAGAGACTCTACTCTCATGCCTGAGACTCCAAAGTCCCAGGTTCAATCCCCTTCACCACCATAAACCAGAGGTGAGCAGGGCTCTGGTAAAAGAGAGAGAGAGAGAGAGAGGAGAGACACAGACAGAGCCTCCCTTTGGCACATGCGATGCCTAGAATCAAACTCAAGACCTCAGGCCTGAGAGTCCAGGGCTCTGCCCCCCACACCCCTCCTGGGCCACATGCCCGTCCCCTTCACCCCATCATGGGTGATGGAGATGGCTGGTCACTTGGAATTGCCCTGGGGGGCTTCCCTTTGGGATTTGACTTGAGACTTTGAAGAGGCCACTCCCCCTCCGTTCCTGTGCTGATTATAAACTCAGCTCTTTTCTTTCTTCTTCTTTTAAAAACATCTTTCTTAATTTTTATTTTCATGAGAGAGATACAGGGAGAAAGAGGCAGCAAGAGACCACAGCCCTGCTCAGCTCTGGCTGAAGGTGGTGCTGGGGATTGAACCAGAATTGGACTTCAAAGCCTCAGGCAGGAGAATCTGTTAGCAGAACCACTGTGCTGTATCCCCAGCCGTATTATATTATTATTATTATTATTATTATTATTATTATTATTATTATTCCCAGAGCCTTGCTGAGCTCCAGCTGATGGTGATGCTGGGGACTGAACCTGGCACCTCAGAGCCTCAGGCAGGAGAGTCTTTTGCAGAACCGTGATACTCTGTGTGTCTCTGAACTTTTAATTAAATATATTTTATTTACTTTGTTTTAGTGAGAGAGAGATTCCAGAGCCCTGCTGAGCTCTGGCTGATGGTGGTGCTGGAGATTGAACCCAGGACCTCAGAGCCTCAGGCAGGAGAGTAGGAGAGTCTTTTTGCATCTCCCCAGTCTTTCTTTCTTTCTTTCTTTCTTTCTTTCTTTCTTTCTTTCTTTCCTTCTTTCTTTCTTTTAATATTTATTCATTTATTCCCTTTTGTTGCCCTTGTTTTATTGTTGTATTTATTATTGACATCATCATTGTTGAATAGGACAGAGAGAAACGGAGAGAGGAGGGGAAGACAGAGAGGGGGAGAGAAAGACAGACACCTGCAGACCTGCTTCACCGCCTGGGAAGCGACTCCCCTGCAGGTGGGGAGCCAGGGGCTCAAACCAGGATCCTTACGGCGGTCCTTGCGCTTTGCGCCACCTGCGCTTAACCCGCTGCGCTACCGCCTGACTCCCCCAGTCCCTTTCAAGAGCATCTCTGTGCCCACACCCTGCCTGGGTCTCTGGGATCGCCCCCCATGTTTGCCTGTGTGAGGGGATATTTTTAGCTGCGAAGGATTTGGTTTCCGCCAAGCACCGGGCCTGCCTGAAGCCCGGCAGCCACACCTGCCCCGGGGATCAACTGCCTCAGGCTTTGGTTTTAAATAGAACTCCTAGTCCTACACCCCCCCCCCCCCCAAAGAACCAGACCTTGGGGCCTTGGAGAAGGCTGGACCACAGGGCTGGAAAAACAGCTCGCTTAGAAGGGCCTGGCAGGGGTGGTGCACACGGTAGAGTTTAACCTTTATCCTGTGCAGGGACGAAGGTTCAAGCCCCCTCCCCAGTCCCACTTGTGTGTGGGGGGGTGCGGCTTCTCTGTCTCTCTCCCCCTCCCTTCTCAATTTCTCTTTGTCTGTGTCCAAAAATAAATAAACATACATAAGAAAGAAGAAAGGAAGGAAGGGAGAAAGAGAAAAGTAGATCTGGGGACCGGGCAGTGGCGCACCTGGTTAAGCGCACACATTACAGTGCACAAGGATCTGGGTTCAAGCCCCTGGCCCCCACCTGCAGAGGGAAAGCTTCACGAGTGGTGAGGCAGGGCTGCAGGTGTCTCTCTTTATCTCTCCCTTGCCCTCTCAATTTCTTTCTGTCTCTATCCGATAACAAATAAATAAGGAAGGAAATAAAAATACGTTAAAACTATATAAAAATGAGAGAAGCAGGTCTGGGCGGGCGGTGGCTCAGTGGGTAGCGCGCACAGTCAGGGCACACACACAGTAGGGGTGAGTTTCCCCCACCCCAACACGCGGCGGGGCCGGGGGTGTCCCAGACTGGGGGCTGGTCCTCCTCGCCGCTTCCCGGGGGTGCCGGGCCTCTCACGCGCGTCCCGTCCCCACGTCCCCAGGGGTGGTGGAGCTGTCCCGGCGGCACCCCGTGGCCTCCTGGCTGTGTGCCATGCTGCACTGCTTCGGCAGCTACGTCCTGGCTGACCTGCTGCTGGGGGAGCCTGTCCTGGACTGTTTCGGCAACACCGCCAGCGTGCTGCTGGCCTCGGCCGTCTGGTCAGTGCGGGCACCCGGGAGCTGGGGGGCACAGGGAGGCTGGCGGAGCGGGGGATGGCATGCCGGGGTCTCTCTCTGTCCCCGTTACCATACACAAGGGCCTGGGTTCAACCCCCCGATCCTCACCTGCAGGGGAGAAGCTTTGGTGCTAAAGTCTCTCTCTCTCTCTCTCTCTCTCTCCCTCCATCTCTGTACCTTAAAAGTTCTCCTGGGGGCCAGAAAAAGGTGCGCCTGGTTAAACACACCCATCACAGTGCACGAGGAGCTGGGTTCAAGCCTCCAGTCCGCACCTGCAAGGGGGAAGCTTCCCAGGCGGTGAAGCAGGGTTGCAGGTGTCTCTCTGTCCCCCTGCCGTCCTAATTTCCCTGTCTTATGCAATAATAAATTAAAAAATGTTAAAGGAAAAAAAAGGGGCCAGGGGTAGATAGCATAATGGTTCTGCAAAAAGACTCGTGCCTGAGGCTCCGAAGTCTCAGGTTCAGTCCCCTGCACCACCATAAACCAGGGCTGAGCTGTGCTCTGGTAAAAACAAACAAACAAATTCTAGAGAGTATGGGAGACAGCATAGAGGTTCTGCAAAAGACGCTCCTGCCGGAGACTCTGAGGTCTCAGGTTCAGTTCCCAGAACCACCGTCAGCCAGAGCTCAGCAGTCCTCCGGAACAAACATTTTAGAAATAGTAATAATTGATTCAGAATTTAAAAAGAAGTCCTCCGGGAGGCCACAGCAATAAACAAATAAAAAGAAAAAGAGGAAGTAAAACTAAAGAGGAGGAATGGGGCCGGGTGGTGGCGCACCTGGCTGAGCGCACACGTTACAAAGCACAAGGCCCCGGGTTTGAGTCTCTGGTCCCCACCTGCAGGAGGAAGCTTCGCAAGTGGTGAAGCAGGGCTGCAGGTGTCTCTCTCTGTCTCTCTCCCTCTCTCTCCCCCCCTTCCCTCTTGATTTCTGGCTGTCTCTATCCAATCAATTAATAATGATAATAAAACAAATTCAAAAAACAACACATGAATGGAAAGCGAACAGTGAACCAGCCCACGGGAAGGGGGGAGCCCTGCAGTCGCGAAGCCCAGGGGAACCCGGGTGTGCGGGGCTGGGGGAGGGCCGGGGCCCCCACACGCTGACCCTGCCCCCTGCCCCCCACAGGTACCTGACTTTCTTCTGCCCCCTGGACCTCTTCTATAAGTGTGTGGCCTTCCTGCCACTGAAGCTCGTGTTTGTGGCTATGAAGGAAGTCGTGCGTGTGCGAAAGATTGCGGCTGGCACCCACCACGCCCACCACCACTACCACCACGGCTGGTTCATCATGGTGGCCACCGGCTGGGTCAAAGGTGCAGGCCCACTGCCCATCGGCACCTGGGGAACCCCAGGGAGGGTGGGCAGGGCTGTGGGGTGTCTCCTCTCTCAGCACCCTGCACAGCACCCAGGGAGCCCATGGAGGGTGGGCAGGGCTGTGGGGTCTCTCCTCACTCAGCACCAGGCACAGCACCCAGGGAGCCCCATGGAGGGTGGGCAGGGCTGTGGGGTGTCTCCTCTCTCAGCACCAGGCACAGCACCCAGGGAGCCCATGGAGGGTGGGCAGGGCTGTGGGGTCTCTCCTCTCTCAGCACCCTGCACAGCACCCAGGGAGCCCCATGGAGGGTGGGCAGGGCTGTGGGGTCTCTCCTCTCTCAGCACCAGGCACAGCACCCAGGGAGCCCCATGGAGGGTGGGCAGGGCTGTGGGGTCTCTCTTCTCTCAGCACCCTGCACAGCACCCAGGGAGACCATGGAGGGTGGGCAGGGCTGTGGGGTCTCTCCTCTCTCAGCACCATGGACAGCACCCAGGGAGCCCATGGAGGGTGGGCAGGGCTGTGGGGTGTCTCCTCTCTCAGCACCCTGCACAGCACCCAGGGAACCCATGGAGGGTGGGCAGGGCTGTGGGGTGTCTCCTCTCTCAGCACCAGGCACAGCACCCAGGGAGCCCATGGAGGGTGGGCAGGGCTGTGGGGTGTCACCTCTCTCAGCACCCTGCACAGCACCCAGGGAGCCCATGGAGGGTGGGCAGGGCTGTGGGGTCTCTCCTCTCTCAGCACCCTGCACAGCACCCAGGGAGCCCCATGGAGGGTGGGCAGGGCTGTGGTGCTGTCCCGAGTGCTCAGTGTCCCTGCCCTGTCTCCAGGGTCCGGGGTGGCCCTCATGTCCAACGTGGAGCAGCTGGTCCGGGGTGTCTGGAAGCCGGAGGCCAACGAGTTACTTCACATGTCCTTGTGAGTCCCTGCCCGTCCCCCCAGACTGGTGGGCACAGACAGCAACCCTCCCAGGACCCTCCTGCTAACCGAGCAGCTCAGGTCCCTGGCGCCACATGGAACCCCAGGATGGCACCAGAGGAAGCTCCAGGGGTGGTGGAGCTGGGCTGGGGCATCTCTTCTCTCTCCCCCTCTCCTTTCTGTCTCTGTTTCTCCTTTGTCTCTCCTCTCTCTGCCTCCCCTGTCTGTCTCTCCTCTCTGTCTCCTCAATCTGTTTCCCCTCTATTTTTCCTGTCTCTGTGTCTGTCAGAAAGGGCTGGCCTGGGGGCAGAGATGGGGGGTCAGAGACAGGCAGAGATGGGTCAGAGACAGGGAGAGATGGGTCAGAGACAGGCAGAGATGGGTCAGAGACAGGGAGAGATGGGTCAGAGAAGGCAGAGATGGGTCAGAGACAGGCAGAGATGGGTCAGAGACAGGCAGAGATGGTAGTGAGAGACGGCTGACTCCCGCCCACAGCCCCACCAAGGCCAGCCTGTGCGGGGCTGTGCTGTTCACCCTTCAGCAGACGCGCTGGCTGCCTGTGGCCAAGGCCACCCTCATCTTCCTCTTCACACTCTTCATGGTCTCCTGCAAGGTGAGCAGACCGGGCGGGTGGGGGCACGGGGGTGGGTGTCCTGGCTGACCTCTCGCCGGAGAAGAGCAGGGTCTGCAGGGTGCAGGGGCAGAGCGAGGCGTCCGACACAGGGACCTCCAGGTCCAGACTGGGGTCCCCCTCCACTTAGTGGGGGCGTCTGCAGAACACCCTCTCCACGGGCTGGGGGACCCACCAGCTGACAGCCGAGGAGGGGGTCACCCAGACGCAAAAAGGACCAGGGGACCCTGACCTGGGCACTGAGGGTCCCTGAGTGCCCCCAGTCCTGGGGAACGCCACTTTTCGGTTGCCGTCCAGTGAGGGGCCATGGGAGGCGTCTTGGGGTCTCCCCAGCACTGAGCTGACTGGTGGCCTCCTCCTCCTGCCTTGTACCCCCGACAGGTGTTCCTGACGGCCACCCACTCCCATCACTCTCCCTTCGACTTCCTGGAGAGCTACATCTGCCCCGTGCTTTTCGGGGGGTCCTGGGGGGCCGACCCCCACCACCATGACAATCACGGGGGCCCCCACGGGGGAGGCGCCCCCCACTCGGCCCTGCCCACCAAGTCCAAGGAGGAGCTGAGTGAATGCACCCGGAAAAAGAAGACTAAGAAGGCAGAGTAGGGGGCCAGGGAAGGGGCTCCGGGCAGGGGGGACCCTTCCTCTCTCTGCCAGAACCTTGCCCCCCCAACAATCATAACTGTTTTTCAGGGCGGGGGAGCCTCTCTACTGCAGCCATACCTCCCACCTGACGGGACCCCGGGGGGCTGTTGTAATCACCCCCACCCTCCCCCACCAAGGGCCGTCTACCTGGACTCACTCACCCGACGGCCATTTATTTATTTGCCTGTATGTTTATTCCCCCCAGCTTCCTCCTCCATGCAGCCACAGGGATTTCAGCCCCTGGAAGGGTAGGCAAGGCCTCCCCCTACTCCCAACTCAGTGGAGAGCCCCCCCCCCCCACCACAAAGCAAGCCTTAGAAACTTGGACCTCATGCCTGGGATGCCCCCCCAGCCCTCTCTGATGCCCCCACCCCCACATGGACAGGCCTCTCGCAAGTTCACATCCGCCTTCACAGCCGTCAGTTACTCAGGCAACAGTCGACCTGGGGCCAAACTCCCTTGTCACCCTCCTGGAATCCTGGGGCTCCCCAGCCCTGAGTGCTCGAACCCAGACCTTCAGCTGGACGCGGGGTGGGGGGTCTGGGAGGTAGCACAGATGTCAGGAAGTGCCTTGTGGGGGCAGCGGGTACACGTGGAGGCCACAAGCCCTCAATTCTCTGACGAGCGGAGGACGTTTGCCAATAAACTTGTGTGACAAGCTTGGTGGTACCTGTTCCCCACCGGGGGGTGGTCTGGGGGTTGATGGACCTGGGTTCAAATTCCAGGCTACAGACACTTTTATATGGTATATGGCTGAGGGAGGGAGACAGCTCAGCTGGCAGAGTGCATGCCTTGTCATGCTGGATGCCCTGGGTTTGTCCCAGAAGCACATGGGAGCACCCTGCACAGCACCCAGAGAGCCCATGGAGGGTGGGCAGGGCTGTAGGGTCTCTCCTCTCTCAGCCCCCTGCACAGCACCTAGGGAGCCCATGGAGGGTGGGCAGGGCTGTGGGGTCTCTCCTCTCTCAGCACCCTGCACAGCACCCAGGGAGCCCCATGGAGGGTGGGCAGGGCTGTGGGGTCTCTCCTCTCTCAGCACCAGGCACAGCACCCAGGGAGCCCATGGAGGGTGGGCAGGGCTGTGGGGTCTCTCCTCTCTCAGCACCCTGCACAGCACCCAGGGAGCCCATGGAGGGTGGGCAGGGCTGTGGGGTGTCTCCTCTCTCAGCACCAGGCACAGCACCCAGGGAGCCCATGGAGGGTGGGCAGGGCTGTGGGGTGTCTCCTCTCTCAGCACCAGGCACAGCACCCAGGGAGCCCCATGGAGGGTGGGCAGGGCTGTGGGGTCTCTCCTCTCTCAGCACCAGGCACAGCACCCAGGGAGCCCATGGAGGGTGGGCAGGGCTGTGGGGTCTCTCCTCTCTCAGCACCATGGACAGCACCCAGGGAGCCCCATGGAGGGTGGGCAGGGCTGTGGGGTCTCTCCTCTCTCAGCACCAGGCACAGCACCCAGGGAGCCCCATGGAGGGTGGGCAGGGCTGTGGGGTCTCTCCTCTCTCAGCACCAGGCACAGCACCCAGGGAGCCCCATGGAGGGTGGGCAGGGCTGTGGGGTCTCTCCTCTCTCAGCACCATGCACAGCACCCAGGGAGCCCATGGAGGGTGGGCAGGGCTGTGGGGTGTCTCCTCTCTCAGCACCAGGCACAGCACCCAGGGAGCCCCATGGAGGGTGGGCAGGGCTGTGGGGTGTCTCCTCTCTCAGCACCAGGCACAGCACCCAGGGAGCCCATGGAGGGTGGGCAGGGCTGTGGGGTCTCTCCTCTCTCAGAAATGAATAATGGAAGTAAAAGGGGTGGAGCTGGGTCTGCACAGACGATGCCTCAATGTGAGAGAGACAGAGCCCTGCTGAGCTCTGGCTGATGGTGGTGCTGGATATTGAACCCACGGCCTTGGCACTCCAGGCAGGAGAGTCTGTTTGCAGAACCCCTGTGCTGCCTTCCCAGCCCTAAATTAATCTTTTAGAAAGAAAGAAAAGTTATCTGAGGAGCAGTGGAGTCACACATACACAGAACCCTTTGTCACGTATGAGGACCAGGGTCTGAGTCCGGGGAGCCCCTGCCAGGGAAAGCTGCCTGAGTGGTGGAGCAGTGCTTGGTGTCTCTCGTCTCTCTGTCCCTCACCCTCTGTGGAAACAAAATAAGACAGAGAGCTGACTGGGGGCGCTGGAGTCACACAAGCCTGGAACCCCCCTCACTCCTCTCTCTGTCAGTGTGGGGTCTCCTCCCCCCCATTCCAGAGACTTCTGTCCACCTGCCGGCAGCCCCTGTCCTGGCCCCCAGGGATTGCTGTCGCCCCGCTCAGGCTCTGCTTAGGCCCTTCTCCAGGCCAACCTCCCTGGGGTTCAGGACTCTCTCTCTGGGAGACCCCTCTTCTGTAACAGCGTGCTGACTGGGCCAGGCAGGGAAGGTGTGGGGTCCCTGGCCTGGGGGTACAGTCCCTCCCAACTCTGAGCAGTCAGGCTATTGCCCGAGAACCAGGAAGACCTGTTGTTTATAAAGGATCAGTCCCCCTGCAGATGGGGACTGGGGGCTTGAACCTGGGTCCTTGTGCATTGTAACAGGTGCGCTCAGCCAGATGTGCCACCACCCGGCCCACTATGTACTTATTTTTATTATAAAGGACGATGGATGATGGATGGATGGTGGATGATGGATGGTAGATAGATGATGGGTGGACGGATGTATAGATGGATGGATGGATGACAGTGGATAGTGGATGATGGATGGATGATGGATGGTGGATAGATGATGGATGATGGGTGGATGGATGGATGACAGTGGATAGTGGATGATGGATGGATGATGGATGGTGGATAGATGATGGATGGATGATGGGTGGATGGATGGATGACAGTGGATAATGGATGATGGATGTTGGAACTTGCCAACTTGCCAACTCTCAGCTGAGGTAAGCCTTATTACTGGCCTCTCGTCTTAGCTCTGGTGGCTAACAACAGGAAAAGACCAGGAGACCATTCAGTCACAAATGATCCGTTTATTGTACAGAAGGCAGGATTTAAGTAGCAGAAAGGAACAAAGGACATTTTTCACCTGTGGCAGTAAGGGTGGGCTTTGGAAGGTCAGAACCTTCATGGTGAAGGTTCTAAGGAATGAAGAGAATTGATTGTGGTAGAGGGAGTTCCGGAGTGGTTAGTGGCAAGAGAGAAGCAGACAGAAAAGGAGCCTTGAAGGCAGAGAGGTAAGATAGAGGAGTTAGATCAAAGTGGAGGAGGGGGTTAAGGAAATAGAAAGAAGGGCCTTTTGGTCAAGGCAGAATGTTGATATATGGAGTATGTGTGATCACAGCAGGTGAACTATAGTGAACTTCAAGCTGGCAAAATATTTGGTGTATAACAAGGAAGTGAGTTAAGTGTTGGGGGTGTGGGCTGTTCCTGTGATGCTTGGGAGACTGACAAGGGGAAACTGAGTCAGGAAAACTTTTCCCTCCATGCTCGACCCCTGAAAGGGAGATACTGACAGGTGGGGTATCTTTTCAGACCTCCATCTGTATAATGGGAGTTCCCCTATGCTCTACCATACTCACAGTATCCTCACAGATGGATGGATGGATGGATGGATGGATGGATGGATGGATGGATGATGGGTGGTGGATGGTGGATGGATGGATAGATAGAAGGTGCATGATGGATGGATGGTGTATGGATGGATGGATGTTGCATGGATGGTGGATTACAGATGGATGGTGGCTGGTGGGTGGTGAGTGGTGGAAGGACAGAGAGACCCAGAACTCTGCTCTGCCTTTTTCAGTCTCTGTGTCCCCCCCACCAGATCCCTGACCCCCCACCTCACTCCCTGCCTGCTGCCTAGGGTGTCACTTGGAGGAGTGATTCAGCCAGAGTACCAAGGGCTTGGCCGTCCTTGGTCCCACACTGCTGGCTGTCTCTCCCAGCTCCGACATCCCCTAGTCCTGTCCACGAGGTTGGGAGAACTGGGGCCCCGACACCCAACGGTTAATGGGCAACCTGGCCCCAAGCCCAGCAGTGCCGGGCTCCAACCCCAGTCTCTCTCTCTCTCTCTTTCTTTTTGTCCCCGGCTTTTGGGGACAAGGGGCAGGGACCAGCCTGGGAAGCTTCTAGAATAGAAGTCACTCATCTCAGGGAGCCAGCAAACTCCCCCCTCCAACCACCCTCATTTCCAGAACCTTCCAGTTGTCCCGAGTGGACAGACGGGCTGGACTGGGGCCCTGCCCACAGGGAACCGGAAGCCTGGAGCCACCCCACCTGGTCCCTGTCCCTGTCACTCACTGGGTCCCCAAAGGTCTGGCTGCAGAGGGGACCCCTCCAGCCTGAGGTGAGAATGGGGTTGGGGGAAGACAGAAGGGTGATGGCCACCAGGGAGGCACCCAGGGGTTACTAGGCCCAGGGCTGGCTTCTTGGGTGGCTCTGGGCCCAAAAGGTGGGAGGAAGCTTGGTTCTCCAGCAGGGGCTGTTACAGAGAAACCCCAAGCCTGGGGCTGCTTGGTGCGTTCAGCAATGGTGACTTTTTCTTGCTTTTTTCTTTTTTTGGTATAACCATTATGCTATCTCTCTAGCCCCCCCCCATTTAAAAAATATTTATTTATTAATTTTCCCTTTGCTTTGGCCCTTTTTTATTATTATTGTTGTTGTTATTGATGTTGTCGTGTTGGCTAGGACAGAGAGACATGGAGAGAGGAAGGGGAGACAGAGAGGGGGAGAGAAAGACAGACACCTGCAGACCTGCTTCACCGCCTGTGAAGCGACGCCCCTGCAGGTGGGGAGCCGGGGGCTTGAACCACCCATTTTTTAAAATTAAATGTTTGTTGCTTAGGCCAGGAAGACTGTACAGCAGTTAATATACCCCTTGAGACTCTGAGGTCCCAGGTTTGATCCCCGGCACCACTGTCAGCTGGAGCTCAGCAGGGCTCTGGGGAAGAAATGATTTCATTCATTATTTGTTTTCTGAGAGAAGTCAGAAGGGAAAGGACAGACAGGGAGAGAGACAGAGAGACCCCTGCAGCCCTGCTCCATCACTCGTGAAGCTTGCCCCCTGCAGGTGGGGACCAGGGACTTGAACCCGGGTCCTTTCTGTCTCTCTGCCTTCCTAGCAGCACAGAGTCACTCTGTGGTTATAAAGCCCCAGGGATAATCACCCCAAAAAATTATTTTTAAAGAATGCATAATATTTTCCGTCATATTCAAGACTTCCCCACTGCAGCAGATTTAAAAAATATATTTATTTATTTACTCCCTTTCGTTGCCCTTGTTATTTTATTGTTATAGTTATTATCATTTTTGTTGATGTCGTCCTTGTTGGCTAGGACAGAGAGACATGGAGAGAGGAGGGGAAGACAGAGAGGAGTAGAGAAAGACAGACACCTGCAGACCTGCTTCACCGCCTGGGAAGCGACTCCCCTGCAGGTGGGGAGCCGGGGGCTCGAACCGGGATCCTTATGCCTGCCGGTCCTTGTGCTTAACCCGCTGCGCCACCGCCCGACTCCCAGATTTATTTCTTCAGAGGCACAGGGACAGCTCAGCCTGGCTTCACCATCTCTGGAGCCCTCCCTCCATACCATCTGTGGTGCTACCATGCTGTGCCCTGGGCTCGAACCCAGGGCCACCCATGCGGTCAGCTGTACCCACTGAGCCGGCCCGTGTCCTGACCGTCTTCTGCCAGGAGCCAGCCACTTGGTGTGGAGGCGCCGCTGCTCTTGGGGTAACCTCGGAGGGGACTGAGTCGTGATGACAATGAGAGCCCCCACAGCTGGGCTACCCCACTGCCCCGGGGGACCCGGGTGAGGCCTAAGAAGGGGCCCCCCGGGATCCTGGGTGCCAGGAAACCACAGTTACCAGGGTGACGACGGCAGGGCAGGGCGGGGAGCCTGCGGAGGCTCCCGCACCCCAGAACCTTCAGTCTCCCTGGCCCCCCCGGCTGCCTCTGAGGGTCCTGGAGCTCCCCATGGCGGGGGCCTGAGCCCGGCGGCCCAGCCCAGCTCCTGTTCTGGGGGAGCTCATCTGGGGGGCCAGGCAGCATGAGCGGGGGACCCCTCAGCCCGGGCACCCGCCGGCGGCTCCTCCAGGGCCAGCCAGGCCCCCTCCCTGCCCCCGCACCCAGTGGAGTCTCCATCTTCCTCAGTTCCCTGCCCGCCGGTAAGGGGGTGTGGGGGGTATTCAGGGCAGCCGTGCCCCCCAGGGTGGGGTGTTCCCCCAGGGTGGGCTGTGATTCTGGCTCCAGAGTCTTCAGGGAGCCCTGAATCTGTCCCCCTCCCTGTGCCCCAGCTAGGGAGCCATAAAGAAACTATTTCACGGGGCTTCCCAGACCCTCTGTCTCTCCCTCGGAGACCCAGGCCCAGATTCAGACTGGACTGATCTGGGTGGAGGCTGGGGGGCAAGATTCTGTGAAGTGTGTTCAAATCCTGGGCCCCCAGAGTGACTTCTCCCCCACACAAGGACCTGCTGTCTTCCACAATCAAAATAAGTGTATATGTTTATTTTTATCTTATGTTGTTGTCACTATTGTTTTTCCCACCAGTGCCTTGCCCAGCTCTGACTGATGGTGGTGCTGGGGATCGAACCCAGGACCTTGGAGCCTCAGGCAGGAGGGACTTCTTGCAGAAGCACTGTGCTGTGTACCCAACCTTATTATTATTGTTATTATTTTCTTTCCCAGAGCCCTGCTCAGCTCTGGCTGGTTGTGGTGCTGGGGACTAAACCTGGAGTCTCAGATTCTCAGGCAGGAGGGTCTTTTTGTAAAACAATTGTGCTGTCTCCCAGCCATATTATTATTATTATTATTATTATTTTACTACCATTATTATTATTTTCTCCAGAGCCCTGCTGAGCTCTGGCTGATGGTGGTGCTGGGGACTGAACTCAGGACCTCAGAGCCTCAGGCAGAAGAGTCTGTTTGCAGAACCCCTGGCTGTCTCCCTGGCCCTGAACTTTTAAAAAAACCTGTATTTGTTTTACTTTATTTTATTTTTTTAATAAGTGTTTTCTCTTTTTTAATTTTTTAATATTTATTTATTCCCTCTTGTTGCCCTTTTTTTTATTGATGTCGTCGTTGTTGGCTAGGACAGTGAGAAATGGAGAGAGGAGGGGAAGACAGAGAAGGGGAGAGAAAGACAGACACCTGCAGACCTGCTTCACCGCTTGCAAAGTGACCCCCTGCAGGTGGGGAGCCGGGGTTCGAACCGGGATCCTTATGCCGGTCCTTGTGCTTTGCGCCACCTGCGCTTAACCCGCTGTGCTACCGCCCGACTCCCTATTTGTTTTATTTTTATGAGACACACTCACAGAGCCAGAGTGTCGTTCTGGCAAGAGATGTCAGAGTTCCCGGGTGCCTGGAACGAGCGAGCTCAGGTGGACCTGCGTGAGGTTGCGGTCTGAGACCCAGCGCCTCCTGGCAACACCCTGGAGCGCCGTGGCTGTGGAGCAGGGTCTCTCTCTCTCTCTCTCTCTCTCTCAGTTTTCATTATTTATTTATTGCATAGAGACAGCCAGAAATCAAGAAGGAAGGGGGAGGGGGGGGCACTTGCAGCCCTGCTTCACTGCTTGTGAAAATTCCCCCCTGCAGGTGGGTCCGACGACATCAATAACAACAATAATACCGACAACAATAAAACAACAAGGGCGGGAGTCGGGCGGTAGCGCAGCGGGTTAAGCGGCATGGCTCAAAGCACAAGGACCAGCACAAGGATCCCGGTTCGAGCCCCCGGCTCCCCACCTGCAGGGGAGTCGCTTCCCAGGCGGTGAAGCAGGTCTGCAGGTGTCTGTCTTTCTCTCCCCCTCTCTGTCTTCCCCTCCTCTCTCCATGTCTCTCTGTCCTAGCCAACAACAAAGAGATTAATAACAATGACAATAATAACTACAACAATAAAATAACAAGAGCAACAAAAGGGAATAAATCAATAAATATAAAAAATATATTTTATGCTTTTTTACATTTTTTATATTTATTTATTTTCCCTTTTGTTGCCCTTTTGCAATTTTTTATTCTTTATTTATTTATTGGATAGAGACAGTCAGAAATTGAGAGGAAGGGGGAGACAGAGAGGGAAAGAGACAGAGAGACCCCTGCAGCCCTGCTCCACCACTCGCAAAGCTTTCCCCCTGCAGGTGGGGACCAGGGGCTCGAACCTGGGTCCTTGACATTACAACAGGTGCGCTACCACCTGGCTCCGCCCTTTTTTATTGTTGTTGTAGCCATTATTGTTGTTGTTACTGATGTCGTCATTGTTGGATAGGACAGAGAGACATGGAGAGAGGAGGGAAGACAGAGAGGGGGAGAGACAGACAGACACCTGCAGACCTGCTTCACCGCCTGGGAAGCGACTCCCCTGCAGGTGGGAAGCCGGGGGCTCGAACCGGGATCCTTCCTCCAGTCCTTGCGCTTTGTGCCACGTGCGCTGAGCTACAGCCCGGCTCCCTAAAAATATTTTTAAAAAGGTATGTAGGGGGCTGTGCCACGTGCGCTGAGCTACAGCCCGGCTCCCTAAAAATATTTTTAAAAAGGTATGTAGGGGGCTGGGCCGTGGTACACCTGATAGAACAGCCCTGTCCCCATGCACAAGGACCCGGGTTCAAGCCTCAGGTCCCCACCTGCAGGGGGAAAGCTTCAAGAGCAGTGAAGCAGGGCTGCGGGGGTCTCTGTGTGTCTCTCTATCTCTCTGACTCCCTTCTCACTTTCTCTCTGTCTCTATCAACATGTCTATAAAGCAGAGCCTCCCTCTGACACATGTGATGCCAGGGATTGAACCCAGGACCTCAGGTCTAAGAGTTCAGCCCTTTATCCACCGCTCCATCTGCACGAGGGCCTGGGTTCGAACCTCTGTTTCCACACGAGAGCCTCGCACTGGGCACGGGGGAAGCTTCATAAGCAGTGGGGTGAGGCTGGGTTGTCTCTCCTCTGTCTCTCCCTGGGAACAAAGGAGGGAGAGAGAGAGCGGTGGCAGCTGCACGCAAGGAGTACGGAGCCCCCTGCAGCAATCAGTCCATCCATCGAGAAGAATAAGAAAGGAAGCGAAGCTGGGATGGGGGCAGGCACCCCACGCCAGCTCACGCCCCGTCCCCTTGTCCCCCTGCAGACATGGACGCGGAGCGGGAAGCTCTGCAGATCCACGCCTACCCTGAGGTGCAGACCTTCTGCCAGAAGCACGGCCTGACGCTGGAGGTAACCGTGTGCTTTGGTTTCCCCGGCCCTGAGACCTGGCTGCGGACGCCTACTCCATAGGCACCACCACACCTGGGAGAGCTCCGTGGCTGAGGGAGGGGCCTACACTGTCTCTGTCCTTTCTCTCTCTCTCTCTCTCTCTCTCCTCCCTCTTTTCTCATTTTTAATTACCTTTATTTATTTATTGGCTAGAGACAGTCAGAAATCAGGAGGGGAAGCTTCTACCTGCATGGGGGAAGCTTCTTTAGTGGTGAAGCAGGGCTGCAGGGGTCTCTGTGTCTCTCTCCCTCTCTATCTCTCTCTCCCCTCTCAATTTTTCTCTGTCCTGTCCAAATAACTTTTAAAAATATAAAGAACAGGGAGTCCGGCTGTAGCGCAGCAGGTTAAGCGCACGTGGTGCAAAGCGCAAGGACCGGCGTGAGGATCCCGGTTCGAGCCCCCGGCTCCCCACCTGCAGGGGAGTCGCTTCCCAGGCGGTGAAGCAGGTCTGCAGGTGTCTGTCTTTCTCTCCCCCCTCTGTCTTCCCCTCCTCTCTCCATTTCTCTCTGTCCTATCCAACAACGACAACAACAATAATAACGACAACAATAAAACAACAAGGGCAACAGAAGGGAATGAATAAATAAATAAAATAAATATAAAAAATAAAGAAAAAGAACAAAGCATGGACCTGTGCTTCCTCCTGAGTCTGGGGGCGGGGGAGGCCCCACTGACACCCCCCTGGCCCCCTCTGACCCTCCCAACCCCCTTGATCTCCTGATGGCCCTGACACCCCCAACCCCGGGCCCCCTGACCTCCCTGCTCCTCTAACACTTTGTCCCCCAACCCTCCCTGACCACTGCCCTAGCCTCCCCTGACCTCCTTGACCTCCCTAGCTCCCCCAGACCTTCCTGACCCCCTGATGCACCCTGGCCCCTTGACCTCTGGTTCCCCCGACCCCTGACCTCTGTTCTCGCTGACCCCCCCCTCCCCGTGACCTCCCCAGGTTGTGGACCTGCTATGGGGCCTGGGGGAGTCGGAGGCGTCCAAGCTGCTGAGCCCTGAGCTGCGTCTGGAGGAGCTGGAGCGATGTCAGCACTCATCTCTGGGACCCACGTTTGTGGTGAGTGACCCCGCCACCCCGTGCCCCGTATCCCCGTGCCCCACGCCCGCCCCAGCATTGCCACCCCCCTCCCAGACTGTGCCTCTGAGAAGCCGCCGGTGAACTGAGGTTGGGACGGAAGCCCACACAGGAGCTGGGGGTGGACGTGGGTCCCCCCACTGCCCGGCCCTGGAAATGGGGGGGCGCCTGGGAAGCCACAGAGAGCATCAGGGGCATTGGGGAATTCACTTCTTCTTCCAGGACCCTGATGTTTTCTGACTTCTCCTTCTAATGATTATTCTTCTTATGAGTGTGTTTTGCCAGGTCCTCACACATGCTGACTCCACTACTCTGACGTTTTCAGTGAGAGAGAGAGAGAGAAAGAGAGAGAGGGAGAGAGAGAGAGAGAGAGAAAGAGAGAGAGGGAGAGAGAGAGAGAGAGAGAGAGAGAGGGAGAGAGAGAGACAGAGAGAGAGAGACAGAGAGAGAGGGAAAGAGAGAGACAGAGAGAGAGAAAGAGAGAGAGAGACAGAGAGAGAGGGAGAGAGAGAGACAGAGAGAGAGACAGAGAGGGAGAGAGAGAGGGAGAGAGAGAGGGAGAGACAGAGAGAGAGAGACAGAGAGAGAGAGAGAGAGAGGGAGAGAGAGAGAGGGAGAGAGAGGGAGGGAGCGGGAGAATGGAGGAGAGATACAGCCATCACAGCACCTGAGCTTCCTGCAGTGCTGGGACATCTCTCCTGTGGTCCTAGGGCTTGACTTTGAGCCTCCCGCGAGCAAGGCAGCTCTCTGCCTAGTGCCGATGGCTCTTTAAAAAATCTTTTGCACAAGGACCGGAGTAAGGATCCCGGTTCGAGCCCCCGGCTCCCCACCTGCAGGGGAGTCGCTTCACAGGCGGTGAAGCAGGTCTGCAGGTGTCTGTCTTTCTCTCCCCCTCTCTGTCTTCCCCTCCTCTCTCCATTTCTCTCTGTCCTATCCGACAACAACAACAATAATAACTACAACAATAAAACAACAAGGGCAAGAAAAGGGAATAAACAAATAAAACATTAAAAAAACAAGGGCTACAAAAGGGAATAAATAAATAAATATTTTAAAAATATTTTTAAATTATTGCTTTATTCATTATATAGAGACAGAGAGAAGTCAAGAGGGAAGTGGAAATAGAGACAGAGACACCTGCAGCCTTGCCCCACCACTCGTGAAGTGTCCCCCCTGCAGATGGAGAACTGGGGCTTGAACCTGGGTCCTTACGCTTGGTAACAGGTGCACTCAACCAGTTGTGCCACTGCCTGGCCCTTTCTATGATTTTCTATACTGTTATTCATAAGTCTATTCCATGCTATCATAGTCTGTTCTAGTCTACTCTATTCTACCCTTTTGTATTTTAAAAAATATTTTAAATATATTTTATTTCCTTTTGTTGCCCTTGTTGTCTTTTATTGTTGTAATTATTATTGTTGTTGTTATTGATGTCGTTGTTGGATAGGACAGAGAGACATGGAGAGAGGAGGGAAGACAGAGAGGGGGAGAGAAAGACAGACACCTGCAGACCTGCTTCACCACCTGGGAAGCGACTCCCCTGCGGGTGGGGAGCTGGGGGCTCGAACCGGGATCCTTATGTCGGCCCTTGCACTTTGCGCCACGTGTGCTTAGCCCGCTGCGCTACCGTCCGACTCCCTCTACTGTATTCTACTCTACTCTCCCTATTCTATTCTATTCTATTCTATTCTATTCTATTCTATTCTATTCTATTCTATTCTTTTTTTTAAATTTTAATTTATTTATTCCCTCTTGTTGCCCTTGTTGTTTTATTGTATTTGTTGTTGTTATTGATGTCATTGTTGTTGGACAGGACAGAGAGAAATGTAGAGAGGAGGGAGAGACAGAGAGGGGGAGAGAAAGACAGACACCTGCAGACCTGCTTCACCGCCTGGGAAGCGACTCCCCTGCAGGTGGGGAGCCGGGGGCTCAAACCGGGATCCTTATGCTGGTCCTTGCACTTTGTACCACGTGCGCTTAACACGCTGTGCTACCACCCAACTCCCTATCCTATCCTATTTTATTCTATCTCTATTCTATTCTATTCTGTCCTGTCCTGTCCTGTCCTGTCCTGTCCTGTCCTGTCCTGTCTTGTCCTATCCTACGCTACTCCACTCTCTTTTCTATTCCACTCTATTCAACTATCTTCTATTCTGCCACATTGGACACTAGCCTTCAACATTCTAACCTACACAGTTCTGTCCTTTTTTAATTTAAAATATATTTTTGCTTTTATCCATTTTGTTTTTCTTGCATTTGATAGAACAGAAAGAAATTGAGAGGGGAGGGGGAGACAGAGAGACAGAGAGACACCTGCAGCCCTGCTCGCCGCTCCTGAAGCTTCCCCCCTGCAGGTGGGAACCGGGGGCTCGAACCCGGTTCTTGTGCTTGGTGACAGTAGGTGTGCTCTTCCGGGTGCACCCCCACCCAGCCCCCAAGTTCCCAGATTTTCAGGGGGTGTGGGGTGCTCAGGCATAGCAGTCCAGAACGCTGGGACTGGGCACTGAGTCCCAAGAGGGCAGCCCAGGTCATGACAGGCAGCAAAAGCACAAGGAAGCTCCCAGTCTCCCCAGTCTCCCCAGGCCACCGGGGACCTTGCTGCCACCGGCCCTGCCCGCACCCCACCCTGCTCCCCCCAGGCCAGGCACCCCAGTGCTGTGACCTGGGGGCTTCCCGTGGAAACTGGGGCTGCAGGGGGCCCCCCTGGGAAGGTGCCTCTCCAGTAAATAACTCATTAAGAGTCCGGGCACAGGCCTGGGCTCCCCAAGGGGCTTCTTTGCACAGGTTCTCAGGCCCTGGGGGCCCCCCAGCTCCAGATCCCCAAGGCCCCCAACTTTCCAGCTCCGTCCCTTCTTCCCAACGTCTCTACCTTCCTGGTGCTTTGGTTCCTGGTTTCTCACGGGGAGAAATCTGGCCCCCAGGCTTGTGTTTGTTAATAAAACTTTATTGGTATGAAGGCGTGTGCGCTCGCCAGCCGGCATGGTGCCTGTTCTGCTTCCCAGGCTCAAGGGTGAGGCCGACGTCACCCATAAGGTCTCTGCTCCAACTGCTGTGGCTTCCGGCTTTGCGGGGGAGGCAGGGCGGGGAGAGGGGCTTCCTGTCTGTGGTGGCAGCTCCACTCCCACCTCAGACCCTGTCCGCAGGGTCACAGCCTCTCCCTCGTGTGTGCTGTGAATACTCTCCCCAGTGTCAGGAGCCTTAACTGCTGCAGTGCATACCATCAGGCCAAGGGCCTGGGTTCGAGCCCCCGGCCGCCCCACCGGAGCAGCATGCACAGGGAAGCTTCACACGCGGTGGAGTGGCACTGGTGTCTCTCCTTGTCTCTCTGTCTCCACTATATACAAATAGGAGGGGAGTTGGGGAGACAGCACAGGGGTTCTGCAAACAGACTCCCCTGCCTGAGGCAATGAGGCCCCAGGTTCAGTCCCCAGCACCACCAGCAGCCAAGTTGAGCAGGGCTCTGGGATCTCTCTCTCTCTCTCTCCCTCCCTCTGTCTCATTAATAAATAAATGAAATAAAAGTTAATAAGTAAATAAAAATAAAAGAGGAAGGAGTTCCCCAGAAGTAGTGCAATCGCCCAGGGGTGAAGCCCAGGCGAAATCATTAGCGGACAAAATAAAGAAACTAAGGATCCCTGAAGGGAGCGCAGTGGGCAGCGCGCTAGACTCTCAGGCCTGCGGCCCTGGGTTCCATCCCATCCCTGGCCTCGCAGGTGCCACAGGGAGGCTCCATTAGTAGAGGAATACATTTTTAATTTTTTAAAAATGTTTATTTATTCCCTTTTGTTGCCCTTGTTGTTTTATTGTTGTAGTTATTGTTGTTGTTATTGTTGTCGTCGTTGTTGGCTAGGACAGAGAGACATGGAGAGAGGAGGGGAAGACAGAGAGAGAAGGGGAGAGAAAGACAGACACCTGCAGACCTGCTTCACCGTCCGGGAAGCGACTCCCCTGCGGGTGGGGAGCCGGGGCCTCGAACCGGGATCCTCACACTGGTCCCTGCGCTTTGCGCCACCTGCGCTTAACCCGCTGCACTACTGCCCAACTCCTGAGGAATAAATTCTTTTAAAAATGTTATTATTGGGTAGGGGGTAGATAGCATAATGGTTCTGCAAAGAGATCCTCCTTCCTGAGGCCCCAAAGTCCCAGGTTCAATCCCCCGCACCACCATCAGCCAGAGCTGAGCAGGGCTCTGGTAAACAAACAAAAATCGTTATTATTTAATTCGCTTATTTACTTCCCCCCCCTTTCTATTATATTTGATAGAAGAGGGAAATATTGAGAGGGGAGGGGGCGAGAGAGAGGGAGAAACAGAGGGGGAGAGACAAGGGGAAGAGACGGGGGAGAGATAGAGAAGGGGACAGAGACAGAGAAGGGAAGTTACAGGGGGAGAGACAGAGAGGGAAAGAATCAGAGAGAGGGACAGACAGAGAGGGAAAGAATCAGAGAGAGGGACAGAGACAGAGAGGGAAAGAATCAGAGAGAGGGACAGACAGAGAGGGAAAGAATCAGAGAGAGGGAGAGACAGAGAGGGAAAGAATCAGAGAGAGGGACAGACAGAGAGGGAAAGAATCAGAGAGAGGGACAGAGACAGAGAGGGAAAGAATCAGAGAGAGGGACAGACAGAGAGGGAAAGAATCAGAGAGAGGGAGAGACAGAGAGGGAAAGAATCAGAGAGAGGGACAGAGACAGAGAGGGAAAGAATCAGAGAGAGGGACAGAGACAGAGAGGGAAAGAATCAGAGAGAGGGAGAGACAGAGAGGGAAAGAATCAGAGAGAGGGACAGAGACAGAGAGGGAAAGAATCAGAGAGAGGGACAGAGACAGAGAGGGAAAGAATCAGAGAGAGGGAGAGACAGAGAGGGAAAGAATCAGAGAGAGGGACAGAGACAGAGAGGGAAAGAATCAGAGAGAGGGAGAGACAGAGAGGGAAAGAATCAGAGAGAGGGAGAGACAGAGAAGGAAAGAATCAGAGAGAGGGAGAGACAGAGAGGGAAAGAATCAGAGAGAGGGAGAGACAGAGAGGGAAAGAATCAGAGAGAGGGAGAGACAGAGAGGGAAAGAATCAGAGAGAGGGAGAGACAGAGAGGGAAAGAATCAGAGAGAGGGACAGAGACAGAGAGGGAAAGAATCAGAGAGAGGGACAGAGACAGAGAGGGAAAGAATCAGAGAGAGGGAGAGACAGAGAGGGAAAGAATCAGAGAGAGGGAGAGACAGAGAGGGAAAGAATCAGAGAGAGGGACAGAGACAGAGAGGGAAAGAATCAGAGAGAGGGAGAGACAGAGAGGGAAAGAATCAGAGAGAGGGAGAGACAGAGAAGGAAAGAATCAGAGAGAGGGAGAGACAGAGAGGGAAAGAATCAGAGAGAGGGACAGAGACAGAGAGGGAAAGAATCAGAGAGAGGGAGAGACAGAGAGGGAAAGAATCAGAGAGAGGGAGAGACAGAGAGGGAAAGAATCAGAGAGAGGGACAGAGACAGAGAGGGAAAGAATCAGAGAGAGGGACAGAGACAGAGAGGGAAAGAATCAGAGAGAGGGAGAGACAGAGAGGGAAAGAATCAGAGAGAGGGAGAGACAGAGAGGGAAAGAATCAGAGAGATGGAGAGACAGAGAAGGAAAGAATCAGAGAGAGGGAGAGACAGAGAGGGAAAGAATCAGAGAGAGGGAGAGACAGAGAGGGAAAGAATCAGAGAGAGGGAGAGACAGAGAGGGAAAGAATCAGAGAGAGGGAGAGACAGAGAGGGAAAGAATCAGAGAGAGGGACAGAGACAGAGAGGGAAAGAATCAGAGAGAGGGAGAGACAGAGAGGGAAAGAATCAGAGAGAGGGAGAGACAGAGAGGGAAAGAATCAGAGAGAGGGAGAGACAGAGAGGGAAAGAATCAGAGAGAGGGAGAGACAGAGAGGGAAAGAATCAGAGAGAGGGAGAGACAGAGAGGGAAAGAATCAGAGAGAGGGAGAGACAGAGAGGGAAAGAATCAGAGAGAGGGAGAGACAGAGAGGGAAAGAATCAGAGAGAGGGACAGAGACAGAGAGGGAAAGAATCAGAGAGAGGGAGAGACAGAGAGGGAAAGAATCAGAGAGAGGGAGAGACAGAGAGGGAAAGAATCAGAGAGAGGGAGAGACAGAGAGGGAAAGAATCAGAGAGAGGGAGAGACAGAGAAGGAAAGAATCAGAGAGAGGGAGAGACAGAGAGGGAAAGAATCAGAGAGAGGGAGAGACAGAGAGGGAAAGAATCAGAGAGAGGGAGAGACAGAGAGGGAAAGAATCAGAGAGAGGGAGAGACAGAGAGGGAAAGAATCAGAGAGAGGGAGAGACAGAGAAGGAAAGAATCAGAGAGAGGGAGAGACAGAGAGGGAAAGAATCAGAGAGAGGGACAGAGACAGAGAGGGAAAGAATCAGAGAGAGGGAGAGACAGAGAGGGAAAGAATCAGAGAGAGGGAGAGACAGAGAAGGAAAGAATCAGAGAGAGGGAGAGACAGAGAGGGAAAGAATCAGAGAGAGGGAGAGACAGAGAGGGAAAGAATCAGAGAGAGGGAGAGACAGAGAGGGAAAGAATCAGAGAGAGGGACAGAGACAGAGAGGGAAAGAATCAGAGAGAGGGACAGAGACAGAGAGGGAAAGAATCAGAGAGAGGGACAGAGACAGAGAGGGAAAGAATCAGAGAGAGGGAGAGACAGAGAGGGAAAGAATCAGAGAGAGGGAGAGACAGAGAGGGAAAGAATCAGAGAGAGGGAGAGACAGAGAGGGAAAGAATCAGAGAGAGGGACAGAGACAGAGAGGGAAAGAATCAGAGAGAGGGAGAGACAGAGAGGGAAAGAATCAGAGAGAGGGAGAGACAGAGAGGGAAAGAATCAGAGAGAGGGACAGAGACAGAGAGGGAAAGAATCAGAGAGAGGGACAGAGACAGAGAGGGAAAGAATCAGAGAGAGGGAGAGACAGAGAAGGAAAGAATCAGAGAGAGGGAGAGACAGAGAGGGAAAGAATCAGAGAGAGGGACAGAGACAGAGAGGGAAAGAATCAGAGAGAGGGAGAGACAGAGAGGGAAAGAATCAGAGAGAGGGAGAGACAGAGAGGGAAAGAATCAGAGAGAGGGAGAGACAGAGAGGGAAAGAATCAGAGAGAGGGACAGAGACAGAGAGGGAAAGAATCAGAGAGAGGGAGAGACAGAGAGGGAAAGAATCAGAGAGAGGGAGAGACAGAGAGGAAAGAATCAGAGAGAGGGAGAGACAGAGAGGGAAAGAATCAGAGAGAGGGACAGAGACAGAGAGGGAAAGAATCAGAGAGAGGGACAGAGACAGAGAGGGAAAGAATCAGAGAGAGGGAGAGACAGAGAGGGAAAGAATCAGAGAGAGGGAGAGACAGAGAGGGAAAGAATCAGAGAGAGGGACAGAGACAGAGAGGGAAAGAATCAGAGAGAGGGAGAGACAGAGAGGGAAAGAATCAGAGAGAGGGAGAGACAGAGAGGGAAAGAATCAGAGAGAGGGAGAGACAGAGAAGGAAAGAATCAGAGAGAGGGAGAGACAGAGAGGGAAAGAATCAGAGAGAGGGACAGAGACAGAGAGGGAAAGAATCAGAGAGAGGGAGAGACAGAGAGGGAAAGAATCAGAGAGAGGGAGAGACAGAGAGGGAAAGAATCAGAGAGAGGGAGAGACAGAGAGGGAAAGAATCAGAGAGAGGGAGAGACAGAGAGGGAAAGAATCAGAGAGAGGGACAGAGACAGAGAGGGAAAGAATCAGAGAGAGGGACAGAGACAGAGAGGGAAAGAATCAGAGAGAGGGAGAGACAGAGAGGGAAAGAATCAGAGAGAGGGAGAGACAGAGAGGGAAAGAATCAGAGAGAGGGACAGAGACAGAGAGGGAAAGAATCAGAGAGAGGGAGAGACAGAGAGGGAAAGAATCAGAGAGAGGGAGAGACAGAGAGGGAAAGAATCAGAGAGAGGGAGAGACAGAGAGGGAAAGAATCAGAGAGAGGGAGAGACAGAGAAGGGAAAGAATCAGAGAGAGGGAGAGACAGAGAGGGAAAGAATCAGAGAGAGGGACAGAGACAGAGAGGGAAAGAATCAGAGAGAGGGAGAGACAGAGAAGGAAAGAATCAGAGAGAGGGAGAGACAGAGAGGGAAAGAATCAGAGAGAGGGAGAGACAGAGAGGGAAAGAATCAGAGAGAGGGAGAGACAGAGAGGGAAAGAATCAGAGAGAGGGACAGAGACAGAGAGGGAAAGAATCAGAGAGAGGGACAGAGACAGAGAGGGAAAGAATCAGAGAGAGGGAGAGACAGAGAGGGAAAGAATCAGAGAGAGGGAGAGACAGAGAGGGAAAGAATCAGAGAGAGGGACAGAGACAGAGAGGGAAAGAATCAGAGAGAGGGAGAGACAGAGAGGGAAAGAATCAGAGAGAGGGAGAGACAGAGAGGGAAAGAATCAGAGAGAGGGAGAGACAGAGAGGGAAAGAATCAGAGAGAGGGAGAGACAGAGAAGGAAAGAATCAGAGAGAGGGAGAGACAGAGAGGGAAAGAATCAGAGAGAGGGACAGAGACAGAGAGGGAAAGAATCAGAGAGAGGGAGAGACAGAGAGGGAAAGAATCAG
>NW_026648114.1:0-87011 GCF_950295315.1 Erinaceus europaeus | reverse complement strand
TTCCCAAAGGTCACTCTGGACTTCCTGTCATCCAAAGCACTAAAAGTCCAGGCTGAGAGCCTGTTATAACACTTCAAAGGAAAACTATGAAAAGTTAGAGTAGTGGTCTGGGAGGTGGCGCACTGGATAGGGCATTGGACTCTCAAGCATGAAGTGCCAAGTTCAATCCCTAGTAGCACATGTACCAGAGTGATGTCGGGCTCTTTCTCTCTCTCTCTCCCCTATCATTTCTCATGAATAAATAAATAAAATATTAAAAAAAGAAAAGTTGGAATAAAGTGAGCATGTATGCTAGAGCAAATTCATGTTGCTCTCCATCAGAAATAATAATATATTTACAATATAGATCATTGTTAAACTAGAAGAATTCAATTACTCATAGACCAAATATAAAAATTATAATAACTCAGTGATAAGTGTATATCAAGTCATATTAACTCTGAGACCTCATTTAGTTCCATGATCACTTTGCCCGGAAATTCTGGTGTTCTTTTATGTTCTTTGTACAAGCCAAAGTAGATTCCACTTCCAAGCTTTTGTACTTATCGCTCTAGGTGATCAGCTATTTTTCTGGACCCTCTTATGGTTGACATCTTTATGATTTCATTGTTAATGATACCGTCTCAGAGATATCCTCCATCATTATCCAAGCTAATTGGCCCAGTGCCTCACCCCACTCCAGCCACAGATCACAACATAACTCAATCATTAATATTTTATCCTTCACATTGACTATGTAAAACAAGTCACTGTTTTTACTGGTGCCTCTTTTCAAAGAACCTCAGTGACCAAGCAGCCCATCACTAAGCAAGGCCAGATTGCCAATGCCTTGGGTAGCAAAAGTTCAGCGTGACCTTTTCAAAACAGAAATCACCTTGAAACTTGATTTTCTAGAGGAATTGGGTGAGGGAAAACAAAACAAAAAACAAAGATGAGAATGAAAAAAACACTAAACATATTCAGCATAAATGACTGGTTAGTTGACAAGCTCAGACCCAGTTTGTGTTACTATCATGTGTCCTATCAGGTAAGATATCTTCTTGCCTCATAGTATAACTTAATGCAACGTTAATGTTGTTATGCTAAAATCTGTTGGCATGTTAATGAGTTCATATACATAGCACAAAACTGAATGCCTGGTAGGCCCCTATAGTGATTGCTTTTATTCATAATAAACTGGGGTGGGAAATAATTTAAAACTCCAGTATATTAAATGGGAAAGTGTTCATGTTATTTGGCAAAATATTTGGCCTTTGGAAATAAATCCTTTAAATGAGATACTGAAAGACTGTCCATTGGCAGGTATAGTATAACAGAGACATAGTATTTTCAAGTTATGAGCAAAGTTCTTCTCTTTCCATTTCCCTTTTCATCTGTATGTATATTTACTACAGCATTTCTTCCAGTTTTTTTTTATTACTCCTGCTTTTTAAAAGTATCCCATGCTCAAAATTTTAATAGCACACAATCAAAAACACTACCTTAAAAAAAAAATCTTGGGAGTCGGGCAGTGGTGCAACGGGTTAAGCACATGTGGTGCTAAGTGCAAAGACTGGCATAAGGATCCCGGTTCGAGCCCCCAGCTCCCCACCTGCAGGGTAGTCACTTCACAGGTGGTGAAGCAGGTCTGCGGGTGTCTTTTTCTCTCCATCTCTGTCTTCCCCTCCTCTCTCCATTTCTCTCTGTCCTATCCAACAATGACGGCATCAATAACAACAACAACAAAACAACAAGGACAACAAAAGGGAAAATAAATAAATAAATAAATCTTTGTATTTCACACTCACTATGGCAGAATTTGCACTCATGAGTGCTAACTGAAGAACTACTAAAATGCCCTGTGTTTTGAAGGCCTAACAACTTTCTCTTCTACTGTTTTTTGTTGTTGTTGTTGTTGTTGTTGTTGTTGTTTTTCTCTTGAAATTGGGAAAGTCAACACAATAAAATGATTTTAGGGTGACTGATTACATACAACTGTCCTAGTTAGTGTTTTAAAAGTGCCTTTGAGTGGTCTGGGAGGTGGTACAGTGGTTAAGGCATTGGAATCTCAAGCATGAGATCCTCAGTTCAAGCCCCAGCAGCACATGTACCAGAATGATGTCAGGTTCTTTCTCTCTCTCCTATCTTTCTCATAAATAAATAAATAAAAAGTATCTTTGATGTCTTTGCAAAAGTATCTTTGCTTTTATTTTAAACTACTGAACACTAAGATAAAATTTTAAGTTTAAAATTACTGGTCTACCTTAGGTCAGGAAAAGGGACCTTGCTAGGGAAATGACTATGTGACTGATTTCATTTTAATTGATCGTGTATTATTTCCTCTTCAGAAATATCTGCAACCAGGGAAGGGGATATTCCCCTAGTTATTATTATGGCATATGGGCTCATGCATAAATCGAGTGTTCTGTGTAAAACTGGGCCTGGCAGATAAATAATGAGGACACAGAAAGCATGCTGTAAGGAAAGGTCTGGTTGCTTTAACCAGACCAACCAGCTAAAGCCAAGCCAGAAAGAACATTAATTGCAGGCAACTACCTTACCCACTTCTACCTGGGAAAGTGAGAAGTTAAACTGAACTCTGTCATGCAGTCAGTCCAAAAACCACTGTTAAATATACTTATTGTATTTTTGCTCTGATGCCAAAGCTTTACTGTAATTTATGGATCGATTTTTATTTTAAATGAGAGGAAAGAAAATATAGGAAAGGAATTGGGAAACCTCTTTTATTTTAAATGCCAAGGAGTACTGTGGGTTGTGGTTCTGCTAATTCAATAGAGGATGTATGGGGTTGAAAATAACTCAGACTCCACAGACTCTTGTGTACTTCTGCTTTCAGGTATATATTTTTCCCGATCCTGGGTCCATACTCCCAGAGGGATAGAGAATGGAAAGCTATTAGGGGAGGGGATGAGATATGGAGATAGGGTGGTGGGAATTGTGTGGAGTTGTACCCCTCCTATCCTATGGCTTTGTTAATGTCTCCTTTCTTAAATAAAAAAGAAAAAAGAAAAGAAAGAAAGAAAAATAATAACTCAGACTCTAAAAGGAAGCTCTTTGAAGATAGATTTCACGGCTATCCTTGTAATCCAGTTAGTGGGCAAATCATCACTGCCAATGACAAATAAAACACAGAACTTGCTGTCTCCAGTTTGGAACAAATTATATGATTACTTCTTTCCTCTCCCTAACTTTCCAATCACACATAAGTCTATTAATGTTGGTGTTTAATATTATAATTGAACAATGCATCCTAGTTTATAAAATGCTCTCATAGATTTCTCATATTCAGTACTTTTTTACTGTTTCAATTTATTCTTATAAATTGACCTAACATCTTGATTAATCAACTATTTGTATGGCTTTATATGTTAACTCTTTTTCAGCCACCAGGTTCCAGGTGTTACCACAATGCCAACCAGACTTCCCTGGACAGATGACCCCCACCAATGTGTCCTGGAGCCCCACTTCCTCAGAACCCTGCCCCACTAGGGAAAGAGAGAGACAAGCTGGGAGTACGGATCGACCGGTCAACACCCATGTTCATTAGGAAAGCAGTTACAGAAGCCAGACCTTCCACCTTCTTCACTCTGTAATGAGCTTGGGTACATACCCCCACAGGGTTAAAGACTAGGAAAGCTATCAAGGGAGGGGATGGGATACAGAGCTCTGGTGGTGGGAATTGTACCCCTCTTATCCCATGGTCTTATCAGTGTTTCCATTTTATAAATAAATAAATTAATTAAAAAATAATAATAAACTGCCCTAACAATCTTGTGAAGAAACTACATCTTGTTATTCTAGTTCCTTTGTTTGTTTGTTTTTCTTTTATTTACCTCCAGGATTTTTTCTGGGGCTTCCTGTCTACATGAGTTCACTATTTCCTGGGTGTGTCTCCCTGTCTGTCTCTCTTTCCTTTTAGATGGGGTGAGGGGAGTAAGGAGAAACATCACAGCTGTTTCACCACACATGATACTTCTCCATTGCATGGTGCTCCCATGTAGTGGCTGGAGGTCTGAACCCAGGCTCTAGAGTATGACAAATTGTGTCCTCTGATTACATTAACTATCTCCTTGCCCACAGAAAAGATTTATATCATTTATATTTTTAAATACATATTTGAATCTCTGAGAGTACTTACTGGATCACTAAGTATACAATTTTAAGGGAACAGAACTGTAAATTAAACCTAAGTCTTATTTTAATAAACCTGCACTTTTCTGATTTCATTACAGATCAATACTAGTAAATTAACTACTAATAAAAATCTCCTGAATGTTTCCTAGAGTTATTTGGTCGAATCAGTTTATATAACAACCAGTAGAACTACAGTACAAATGATTCAGGGAGGAGGAACGTAATGAGAACTTACACTGCTGATGGCTAAGATATATAACAGAAAGGAAAACTTATGAAGTGAATGTGAAGGGCACAATTTTTAGCAGATTATGTAAATAACTGAGTCATGTATATTTTTTCACTGTCACAGTTAATCAGAACTAGACAGCAATAAGATACACCATAGAGAACAAAGAAAACAAAATTCCTAGGGACTGAGTCGTGACTCCAGCAGAGGTCACGCACTACCATGCACAAGGGCCAGGGTTCAAGTCCCCACCTCCAAGGGGTAACTTCACCTGTGGTGAAGCAGTGCTGCATGTATGCTTTCTTTCTAGATCTCTCTCTTTCTCTCTTTCCCCCCCACTACCCTCTCAATTTCTCTCTGTCTCATAAAAGAAAAGAAAAGAAAAGAAAAGAAAAGAAAAGAAAAATACTCTGCCACTTAAACCATGATGAGGTTATCAGTCAGAGCATACTTTCAAATTTAAAATGTAAAATAGCACACATCTTAGAAACACAGAGATACACTAATGGGAATCACAAGGGGTGAAATTGCAAAATCAGTCATAGTACAACCTTACAAGGCAAACAACAATCAATATCTGCCTATATGTGGGAACAAAAAAGCCAAATACATAATCAATATGGAGGAGTCCTCCATACAAAATGTTCTATCATTTAATTTTACAGTGATGACCTCTGTTGAAGAAACCATAGCCATTTATGTAAAACATGCCTGAGTGTGCTAGTGTCAGAAAGGCATGAGGTACAGGGAAAAAGAGGAGAAGTGGGAGTTGGGCGGTAGCGCAGCAGGTTAAACACACGTGGCACAAAGTGCAAGGACCGGTGTAAGAATCCTGGTTCGAGCCCTCGGCTCCCCACCTGCAGGGGAGTCACTTCACAAGAGTTGAAGCAGGTCTGGAGGTGTCTATCTTTCTCTCCCCCTTCCTATCTTCCCTTCCTCTCTCCATTTCTCTCTGTCCTATCCAACAACAATGACATCAATAATAACTACAACAATAAAACAACAAGGACAACAAAAGGGAATAAATACCTAAAACAAAATAAAAAAATAAGTTTAAAAAAAAAAAAGAAAGAGGAGAGGTGGAGAGAGGCCTAGAGAAGAGGCAGGAAGAAAGGATCTAATTGAACATGAAACTTTGCTGAAATTCAAGAGTAGACTAAATCTTACTACCTCAGATCTCCTGATCTTAACAAAATATAACTGATATTTTGTATCTGAAAGATATTTTAAAATGTCAACTTTGACAAGGATGAATATGGATGATCTCACTCTCAGGCAGAAGTGAAAAACAAAATCAGAAAAGAAAACACAAGTAGAACCTGAACTGGAATTGGCGTATTGCACCAAAATAAAAGACTCTGGGGTGGGGAGAATACAGATCCAAGAAGCATGACAGAGGACCTAGTGGGGGTTGTATTGTTATATGGAAAACCGGGAAATATTATGCATGTACAAACTATTGTATTTACTGTTCAATGTAAAACATTAATTCCCCAATAAAGAAATTAAAAATAAATAAATAAAAATGTCAACTTTGACAAAGGATTTAATACCATCAGTAGCTTCATGTTTAATATTGAAGATTTTTCTGTTCCTTTGCAGCTTTTAAACCATAGAGTTTTGACAACTAGGCCATCTTAACACCTTTCGAACCTGAGAGAAAAGTAATTGACTAATTAGTGGTCACTGCTTAGAAATTTAAATTTTGTATGACTAGTTGTTAACCTCCTTGATAACTTAGATGTTTCAGAATTGCCATAAGAAGTAAAAATGTTTCGACTGAAACTAATGATTTAATGAGTTGGCTTGCAAATCTTGCTTAGAGGGTGATTATTATAGAATTGTGTGAACTGGAAAACTGAAATTAGATCGCTCATTTCAAACTTAAAATATTTGTTTCTGCAGTGAGAAGTTCACATAGAGACTGCCCTGTACTGTGAAATAATTGCTTCACAAGTGACTCAAATAAAAGAAAAGCTACTCAGTCTTTTAACTGTGGACTATGCTTATAAACTTATAACCCATCTGACAATGACCACTCTCCATGACTAAGTGGTAACTACCTTAAACATTTTGATGTTGTCACATAGTTTCCTTATGACTGAGGGAAGGCTAACCTAGTAATTACTTCTTTTGAAAGGCAAAACTATAAATAATTGCTAATGCAGAGCAATTTCTTTTTAAAAAGTCAATAATGAATTCCGTCTGCCTCATGCCATAAAATCAAAGACGTTCCTTACACGCCTCAGATCTTTTTATATCTTTGCTTCCTCCATTTAAAAGTACAGGTCGATCTGTCAATAATAATGTTATTTTGACTGGCTGAAACTTATAAAAGATTTCCCTTTTCCTCTTCTTATTTCTCTGGAGCCTCACGAACTTAAAATGATAGGAATGCTAAAAGACATTTAAGCAAACTTTTAAGAGGACAATTAAGAGATTCCGATGAAACCTACTACAAGTCTTTTTGCCAGTGGCAATGGAAGCATAGACTTACAACTTAGTCACGGTCATTATCTTAATCGGGCACAGTTTTTCAGTTAAGGGTAACATGAGGCAATACCGAAATTTTATCGAGTGGCTGGGTGGTGATACACCTGGTTGAGTACACATGTTACAATGTGCCAGGACCCCAGTTCAAGCCCCCGGTCCCCACATGAAGGGGGAAAGCTTTGCAAGTGGTGAACCAGGACTGCAGGTGCCTCTCTCCCTCTCTAGTACCCCTACTTCTTCCCTCTAGATTTCTGGCTGTGTCTGTCCAATCAATAAATACAGTTAAAAAATAATTATAAACAGAAATTTAATTGACAAATTATTTCCTGTGAAGAATAAATTTTTTAAAAATCACTGAAAACAAAGCAAAACAAAAAACACAAGTGACCTAAAGGTTGTTGTCCATGAAAATAGATTCAAATCACTTTTTCTAAATCCATTTCTGGGAGCACCTCCTTACAGAATCACCCGCTGATGGCAGCACCTATAGCAACTCACAGGGAAGTAATGTGCACACACAACAAAGTCTCTTAATGCCCATGTTAAAATGTAGCATTTCAACAAAAATTTACTCCCTCCCTCCCCAACAGACAAAAATTCCTTTCTAGAATCAGTCGCCAACACATTTATATCTGTCCTGTGTATTTGAAAAGAAATATATAACACAGAGTCAGCCTTATCTGACTTATTATAAGTTGAAATAATTCAACTTATTTAAAGCTGAGAGCACTTCCACATACCTTTCCGTGGGCAGAACATTGCTGAGGTTTTACTGGCAAACCCCACTCGCCAGCAGTCTGCTGCTCTCAAAAAGGCAGAGGATTTGAGTCTGCTGCTTTCCTGGTAATACAACACTTTCTTTCTGGTAGATTGCCCTCTGATCCTGCCCAGGCCCTGACCCCTGGTGGCAGTGTGTGAGATTCCAAAGTTTCTGTTGTGCACAGGGTAAACCAATCGCACCTGCCCATATGGGCTTGCTCTACGCTCACTGAACATTTTGGAAACACTGCCAACATATTCTGCATATGCTATTAAGCTGACCCTGTAAAGTCAACTATAGAATAAAGATAACAAAATTCACCATCTACTTCTGTAAGGTTCCTTATCCTAAAGTAAATCAAGGGTAGGGCCTCCTTTAACAAATTTCTGTTAACAGTCCTCAGAGCACTCACAGGCAGTAGGTTTGATAAGCTGGATATTTGGCAGGAGTTTTGTCCCTCTACAGATATTTACATGCTGCTAGCTCATTGTTTATACATAAGTGTGTTTCCCTCCCCTACCTCCCGCCCCCAGAACCTCCAACTGCATTGGCTTTGCATTGCATTGTATTGCAAACACATTTCTTTCCCTATTCTTTTCCCTATTCAGTCAAAGAAACACTCCACCACAACACCCACTATGGTGCTGAGCACTTAGTAATTGAATGAATGGGTAAGAATCATAACAAGATGACACACATAGGTAGACTTGGGAGACAGAGTCAGAAAGAGAGAAAGAGAGAGAGAGAGAGAGAGAGAGAGAGAGAGAGAGAGAGAGGGAGAGAATGAACACATGGTGAAATTTGGATTGGGGAGGGGGGAGGTGGGATACTGCACCAAAACAAGGGACCCTGAGGAGGGAGCATAAGAAGGTGCCCTAGGGGGAAGTTGGGGTCCTGGGTTGGGAGTGAGAGTGTGTTGCAGACACACATGATATGGAGCTGGGAAATGAAACCCATGTGCAAATGATTGTGCTATATACCATTAAGCTCCAAATAAAATGGGGGGAAAAAGATTGTAACAATTCTCTTCTTCATAGTTGGCCCTCACTTAATTTGCATTCCATTTCAGCTATATGCAAGTAAATGGTAACAAGAATAACCTTGAAGAAATACATACAAAGTCCCAGAGGTTCTAAGACAAGGAGAAATAATGGATTTTAAAGAGAATAAGTATGGTTCCTTGCTGTCTTAGCTATGTTTCACCTTGGACTGTATCCAGAGACATCAAGCCTGAGATGTCAACCCTCCAACCCCAATAATCTGTTGAAGAAACCATAGCCATTTATGTAAAACATGCCTGAGTGTGCTAGTGTCAGAAAGGCATGAGGTACAGGGAAAAAGAGGAGAAGTGGGAGTCGGGTGGTAGCGCAGTGGGTTAAGCGCAGGTAGCGCAAAGCTCAAGGACTGGCATAAGGATCCCGGTTCAAGCCCCTGGTTCCCCACCTACAGGGGAGTCACTTCACAAGCGGTGAAGTAGGTCTGCAGGTGTATGTCTTTCTCTCCCCCTCTCTGTCTTCCCCTCCTCTCTCCATTTCTCTCTATCCTACTGAACAACGACAACATCAATAACCACAACAATAATAACTACAACAATAAAACAATAAGGGAAACAAAAGGGAATAAATAAATTAATAAAGAAAAAATCTTTAAAAAATAAAAGAAAACTGTGCACTGTATTAAACTAACAGTGATTCTAAAGAAAAAAAACAGTTCATCTTAGTCATAGTAATACCAAGATTTTATGCACAATACAGTACTTATGGTCCTTGCCAGTTGCTGACAGCTTCCCTCATTGACTCATCCTGGGATAACATATTTTTTAAAGAGAAATGGCAATATTTTTTAGAGTATAAATGGGAAATATGATTCATTCTCAAATGAAAATGTACATTGAGTCTTTTTTGCACTAGTATCAATCACAGTCTATTTGGTTCCCTAAGAGTTCCAGCAATATTCCCTGTTAAGTTTTCTTAAATCAGATAACCTCTGAAAAACTTCTAGTAACTTCCCTCAGCACTGTTTTCTAACTAGGTGCTTAATAGATACTAATTTCCATTACTTCCCTTAATGACATTATTGGCTTGTTCTAGTTCTAGGTTCTAATTCTACCTTGAAGCAATACTAAAATAACTGTGCCTGACACAGATATAGTGGCTTATCATTTAAAAATGCCTCAACTAATATTCTTATGCACTTAGCTACCTTGGGGGATATTTATTCTCAAAGAATAGCTGAGTTAGGCTTTACAAGGAAAATTTCTTGTAGCTTTATATCTGAGTAAAAAGAGAGGGCAGAATGCTTGGATACTGCCTGATGTTCATCTTCAAATAATTTAGCATAGTTGCAGATTTCCAGGAAACAACAACAAAAAGTAGAAAATAGTAACTAACTGTCCCCTCTATAAGTCTAATACCCTATCCACTGTGCTATTCCCTGGACCTCTTGACTCCTCATAAAAGCTTTATGATAAACATGTTATGTGATATAAGTCAGAGGAAGGGCCTTTGTTTCACCTACAGCTAGAACTTAAAAAAAAAAAGGGCAGGGGAAACAAGGCGAGGCTTAATCTATGTGCAGTCTGTTGCAATAAAGCAAAGGACTCTGGGGGTGAACTGTGTGGGGTGGAGTGGGCTTTGTGGACTCAGTGCATGATGCTAAAGGAGGATGTAAGTGGCTGGGGGTGGAGGGGAGAAGTGTGCAGACACCTGTCTCAGATAAGAAATTGTACTTATGTATATAATCTCAAAAATTACTAATTAGGGAGTCGGGCTGTAGCGCAGCGGGTTAAGCGCAGGCGGCGCAAAGCACAAGGACCGGCATAAGGATCCCGGTTCGAACCCCGGCTCCCCACCTGCAGGGGAGTCGCTTCACAGGCGGTGAAGCAGGTCTGCAGGTGTCTATCTTTCTCTCCTCCTCTCTGTCTTCCCCTCCTCTCTCCATTTCTCTCTGTCCTATCCAACAACGACGACTACAACAATAAAACAACAAGGGCAACAAAAGGGAATAAATAAATAAAATAAAATATTTTTAAAAATTACTAATTAAAAAAGCAAACTTAGAAAAAGAAATTGTAGCTATGTGATAACGGCTGTGTTATAAATCACAATTTTTCTATTGAAACAATTCTGGTGACTGGGGAAATGGCTCAGTTGGTAGAGCACTGGGCTCAAATGCCTGGAGTTCCCAGTTCAGGTCCCAGCACTACATGTACCAGAGTGTACTCTAGTTTCTTTCTCTCCTCTCTCTGTTTTGAATGAAACTCTCTCTCTCTCCCTCATATGTAATCAATTAATAAATAAATATTAGAAGAAAAAGATTCATCGAAAAGATAAAACCGTTTTGAAAAAAGGAGATTTCACGTCAGAAGAAAAAAATCTGTACACAGCAAATAGACAAAACATTAACAGTTTTCGGTATCTACAGAAAGACAGAAAGGGAAAATTTTATATATATTTCTATAACATATACATGGTGATGGTTTCTGTATTTGCACTGTGTTTGACTCTAAATAAGTGAACTATAAAATACATGCATTCAGGGGGCCAGGCAGCAGCGCAGCAGGTTAAGGGCACATGGCGTGTAGGGCAAGGACTGGTGTAGGGTTTCCAGTTCGAGTCCTGGGCTCCCCACCAGGAGGGGGGTTGCTTTGAAAATGGTGAAGCAGGTTTTCAGGTATCTTTTTCCTCCTCTCTATCTTCCCCTCCTCTCTCAATTTCTTTCTGTCCTATCAACAACAATAATAATGACAACAAGGGAAACAAAAATGGAAAACATCGCCTCCAGGAGTAGTGGATTTGTCCTGCTGGCACCAAGCCCCAGCAATAACCCTGGAGGTAAAATAAAATAAAATAAAATAAAATATAATAAAATAAAATAAAATATATATTGATGCATTCACATCACACTTGTGAACTGATCATATGACAAGTACCTATATAAGCTAATTATCTACACAAGTGTCATATCTACACAAGACACATATATTTTGCCAAGTGTTAATTCTTACTTGTACTCACTAGAAATATGGTATTGATTTGAATCACTTGGCAAGTGTCCTTCTTTTACAACTTTGTAACACCGACTCAGTTTTTTAATTGTGCTTAGTGCTGCAATTTAAGCATATAGTAAACATATATAGTTTTCAATGAATAATATTGACTATTGGCTCATGATAATTGCATCCTCTTAGCTTTCCATCAACTTCAGGATGACAGCTGCTAAGAAATGTGGATTTGGGACAGAATGGAGTAAAGAAAATAATCCTATTCATATTTGTAACAAAAACTAGTAAGTATCTTGGAATAAACTCAACAAAAAAGGGAAAATATATATACTGAAAACTGTAAGTCACTTTTAAAGAAAAATAGATGAAATACCAGGAAATAGAGATATTACATGTCTTTGAATTTGAAGAATTAAAAGTGTTAAAATGACCATCCAACTCAAAGTAATATAGATCCAATGCAATCCCTATCAAGTATACAGTGGCACCATTTAAGGAAATAGTATGAATAATACTGAAATTTGACTAGAACCATATATTACCTCAAATTGCTCAAGCAATCCTGAGAAAAAAGAACAAGCATGGAGACATTATGTTCCCTGACTTCAAACTAACCTACAAAGCTATAGTAATCAAAATAGAGTGGTATTATAATAATAGCAGACACAGATCAATGACACAGAACAGAGTATTCATAAAAGATCAGTTAATTTATGATAAAGGATTCAAGGAAAAAATGAACAAAATAATCTCTTTACGAAAAGTTTTGAAAACCAGAAAGCTACATATAAAAGAATGAACCTAGATCACTATATCTAACCAGGCACACACATTAACTTTACATAGACTAATGACTTGGATGTAAGACCTGAAACCAAAAAATACATGGAAGAAAATGTAGGCAATATCATCCTTAGGAATATCTTTGTTGACCTAATTTCTGTGACAAGGGAAACAAAAGTAATAATGAACACAAGGATTATATCAAGCTAAAAAGCATCTGCAAAGTCAAATTTTATCAGTGGAGCTCAAAGAGATGCTATGAATGGGAGGAAATAATGACATGACATACATCTGACAGGTGACTATTGTCAGAGACATATAAATAACTCACAAAAACTCAACCACAAAAATTAACAATCTCACCCATAAGTGGGGAAAAGAGTTCAACAGATACTTCATCGGAGAATATAAATGAACAGGCCACAGAAAAACACACGAAAAGAAACATTCTCATTGTTACTTATCATCAGGGAAATACAAATCAAAATAAGAATGAGATACCACTTTATACCTGTGGTATTGGTTTATGGTATCACATAAACAAATGCTCGTGAGTGTTTGAGTAGGAAGGAACTCTGGCACATAATACAAGGTGAAACAGCAATAGACTCTGACCTAGCACAAGTCCAGAGACTTAGAAGGGGAATGCAGAATTGCTAAGGAGAGTGGGGTGGTGGGTGAGATAGGAATATAATGCCTTATAGTAGCAGAGGAGGACAATTTGTGAAGGGTGAGGGATACTGACATCTATCTTTAAGAAATGTGGAGCTCTAGCCCTGTAATATAATCACATATTCATACTAGTTTTTTTGGAGGAATAAAGGAAAATTATGACTATATATATTTGTCTTTAAGAAAACACATTTTTATATAGTCAACGCATATCTATGACCTTGGAAGAACTATGGTGGCTATCATTGGGGGGGTATGGTAGCAGCACAGAAGTTTGGTGATAGGAGTAGTTGAGAATCATAGCCCTATCACCTTATAATTTTGTAAATCACTATCAAATCACTAATTAAAATACAATGTCTTTTCAAGCCATGTATAACTTATCTTACTACTGATTTATAGTATTACAGGGTATAAACTTATGTAACTTTTCAAGATTTATTTATCTCTATTAATGAGAAAGAGAGAGAAAAAGAGAGAATCAAAGCATCACTCTGGCACATGTGTTGCCCAGGATCAAACTAAGGATCTTACGCGTAAGGGTGCAACACTTTCTCTACTGCTTTCTCTCTCTTCCAGGCTATGGGTAGTAACTTTTATTTTTTTGCCTCCACGGTTATTGCTGGGGCTCAGTGCCTGTACTATGAATCCACTGCTCTTGGAGGCCATTTTACAGCCCCCCTTTTGTTGCCCTTGTTGTTGTAGCCTTGTTGTGGTTATTATTGTTGTTGTTGATGTCGTTCCTCTGTTGGATATTATTGTTCCTCTGTTGGATATTATCGTTCCTCTGTTGGTTATTATTGTTGTTGTTGATGTCGTTCCTCTGTTGTTGTTGATGTCGTTCCTCTGTTGATGTCGTTCCTCTGTTGGATAGGACAGAGAGAAATCGAGAGGGGAGGGGAAGACAGAGAGGGGGAGAGAAAGACAGCTGCAGACCTGCTTCACAGCTTGTGAAGCGACTCCCCTGCAGGTGGGGGGGGACTCAAACCGTGCTGGTGCGCTTTGCACCACGTGCGCTTAACCCGCTGAGCTGTTGCCTGACCCCCAGCTAGTAACTTTTAAATCACATGGTCTCGGGCAAGTAAAGTGCCTCATATAAATAATGTGCTGCTTTGCCATGTGTGTGACCCAGGTTCATACCTGGCCCCCAACACACTGAAAGAAACTATGGTGCTATGGGTCTGTTTCTCTCTCTCTCTCTCTCCCTCTTTGTTTCTTTGTATCTAAAACTAAATTAAGTACATCACATGATGATTTTATTTATGGATGCTAGGTTATATTATACATGCAGTTTTGCTAAGATTTCATAAAAATGCCAATTTTATATGCGTTATTAATTTTATTTCTCAAAAAAATTCTCCAGAAGATTAAAAGCAATAAATAGAACAAAAACCATTTTATTCTCATGGGAAGTGCCTAAAGGGGTAGCCTGGTGGTCAACATGCTGAGTGTTGACTGGCTGATTCTGAAATAAAGTTTTTTTTTTAAAAAAAGATTATTTTCTTTATATATTTATTATAGAGGCAGAAAGAAACTGAGAGAAAAGGGAGAGATAGAGATGGAGAGAGAATAAGAGAGAGACACCTGCAGCACTGCTTCACTGTTTGTGAAGCTTCTCCTCTACAGGTGGGGAACAGGGGCTTGAAGCTGGGTCCTGGGTCCGTATTGTAACATGTGTATTCAACCAGGTGCACCACCAGCTGACTCCCTGAAATAAATCATTTAAGTGAATGATTACAAGGAATAGCAATCTTCCCTGTTCTAGATGAAATATGTAGTTTCTTTGTTTTTTTTTTCTTTAATTTTTTAAAAATGGTCTTTATTTATTTGATAGCCAGAAATGGAGAGGAAGGGGGAGATAGAAAGGAAGAGACAGAGACACCTGCAGCCCTGCTTTACCACTCCAAGGCTTTCCCCCTGCAAGTGGAGACCAGGGGCTCAAACCCAGGTCTTTATGTACTGTAATGTGTGCACTTAACCAGGTGCACCACCACTTGGCTCCAATATGTAGTTTCTTTATGAGACAACTAACTTATCAAGTGTTTGATTTATTTTTAGAACAGAGAGGTGTTAAGGAACAGTTCTTTAAAAAGAAATTTTAAACTGCTTGTGGTAGCTATTCTTGTTAGATTTCTACAGCATTTCAGATATGATACACCGCCTAAAATAAATACTTCACAAAAGTTATGAAAGTTCAGTCAGTATGAAAGAGCTATCACAAAACTTTTTTTTACTGACCAGCTATATATTTGAAGCATGCTTGTGTTCAGTACTGAGACTACAGTAGTGATTTGGACTTTGATACATCATCTTTCAAATATTCTTCTCTTTGTGAATACAACTCCCTTCAAAAAAGACTATTTATTTAATGATCAACAGAGGGATGCATAGACAGAGAGAAAGAGGGAGGAGGACAGAGGGAAAGGGAGAGGAAAAGGAAGAGGAGAATAACAGGGAAAAGGAGAGGGAGAGGGAGAGGGAGAGGGAGAGGGAGAGGGAGAGGGAGAGGGAGAGGGAGAGGGAGAGGGAGAGGGAGAGGGAGAGGGAGAGGGAGAGGGAGAGGGAGAGGGAGAGGGAGAGGGAGAGGGAGAGGGAGAGACAGACCAGAGTACTATTTTGGCATTTTCGGTGAAGGGATTGAACTTGGATTCTCACAGATTCAAGTTCTGTGCTTCACCTGCTGAGCTACCACCCTGGCCTCTAAGTAAAGAAGAACAAAACAAAACAAACAAACAAACAACAACAAAAATTCCCTCAAATTCTGTGTTTTATCCTTGGGGGAAAATGTCTCCTTCTGAGTAGAGAGCACTTTCATCCTTTTATTCTCCTTCCTTTTATCTTTCTCAGAAATATGCTTTAAGTAGGTAACCTGTCTGCTTTTCCTGGGCTGTACTGGTGACTGGAAGCACTGCACAGTGATCAACTGTGGAGAGAGGGGAGGGGGAGACAGAGAAGACAGACACACGTAGCACAGCTTCACCACTTGTGAAGCTTGTTCCTTGCAGGTGTGGGGCAAGGGCTTGAACTGTTGGCATCTTAACACATGTGCTGGACTGAGTGCACCACTATTTGGCCCCTGTCACTCTGTTTTTGTGACTGTGAAACTACCTCATTGAAATGGTATAGGGATTAAACAAAATTATATATATATATATATATATATATATATATCTTTTCCCTTTTTTTGCCCTTGTTTTTTTATTGTTGTTGTAGTTATTGTTGTTGTTATTGATGTCATCATTGTTAGGACAGAGAGAAATGGAGAGAGGAGAGGAAGACAGAGACAGGGAAGAGAAATTTAATAACCTAATAATACCAGGTATTTAGAGTATATCTGACATGTAATAAATACTCAACAAATATGAGAAAGGAGAGAGAGGGAGAGGGAGAAGGAGAGGGAGAAAGAAAGAAAGAAAGAGAGAATGAGAGAGAGAGAGACCATATTAGGCCCAGAAAGGCGGCTTATTCTTCCATGAGTGAGGCCCCTGGATTCAATTCCTAGCACCACATGAAAACAATAAGGAGAGAGGCAAGTGGATATCTATAGGTGGTAGAGTGATGATTTAGTCTCTCATTAACAAAACAAAATAAAATTGGACTGGACAGTGGTTCCACATAGAGTGTAGTTCTTACAGTCGTTAGGCTCTGGTTTAGATCCTATACTTCATTTATTGTACATGGTTCAAATCTGTCGGCCTTATCAAAACAAGTTCATCTACATCCATTATAATACAGAAACTTATCCGAACTACTTTATTTTTTATAAATAAGTATTATTTATTTTCCCTTTTTGTTGCCCTTGTTGTTTTATTGTTGTAGTTATTATTGTTGTTCTTACTGATGTAGTCGTTGTTGGATAGAAGAGAGAGAAATGGGGGAGTCGGGCTGTAGCGCGGCGGGCTAAGCGCAGGTGGCGCAAAGCACAAGGATGGGCATAAGGATCCCGGTTCGAACCCCGGCTCCCCACCTGCAGGGGAGTCGCTTCACAGGCGGTGAAGCAGGTCTGCAGGTGTCTATCTTTCTCTCCTCCTCTCTGTCTTCCCCTCCCTCTCTCCATTTCTCTCTGTCCTATCCAACAATGACAACAACAATAATAATTACAACAATAAAACAACAAGGGCAACAAAAGGGAATAAATAAAATAAATATAAAAAAATTTTTAAAAAAAGGAGAGAGAAATGGAGAGAGGAGGAGAAGACAGAGAAGGGGAGAGAAAGATAGACACCTTCAGACCTGCTTCACCACTTGTGAAGCTACTCCCCTGCAGGTGGTGAGCTGGGGGCTCGAACTGGAATCCTCAAGCCGGTCCTTGTGCTTTGCGCTATGGGCACTTAACCCGCTGCACTACCGCCGGCCCCTCCAATACTTCATTTAAAAAATTGATTTACTAATTTATTATTAGATAGAGACAGATAGAAACGGAAAGAACAGGGGGAGCTAGAGAGAAAGACACCTGCAGCCCTGCTTCACCACTCATGATGCTTTTACCCTGATGGTGGGGACCAGTGGCTTGAACATTGTAATGTGTGTGCTTAACCAGATACGCCACCGCTTAGTCCCTCTTATTTGTACTTATTTCACTGCCATATTGGTTTTCTCCCTTTCCTGTTATGGCCCTTAAATTCATTTTACACAACTTGAAAGAACATGTTCTTTTTTTAAAAAAAAAAAAAGTAAGATGATAGATATCTATGGTTATGGACATTAGGGAAGAGGGCAACAAAGATGAGCAGATGCAAAGAAAAATGATGAAATGATTAGAGACTGACAAATAAAGAAAAATGAGATAGGTAACATCTTGCAAAATAATTAAGGACCTTTCAGTTATGAAAGTCATTTCTGGAAACAGGGTAGTTCTCTTAAAAATGGATATTACCTGGGGGAGGATATAGCATAATGGTTATACACAGAGACTCTCATGTCTGAGGCTCTGAAGTCCCAGATTCAATCCCCTCCCCACCCTAGCTCCCAGGACTTAATTTTTGACTGTTAATTTTGGACTGTTCAGGGAAGAATGGGAAGAAACCATCAATGTCTGAGTTATCTTCCTCAGTGTTGCTAGTTTATGAAGGACAAAGTCTTTGTTCTGCCTGCTACTATTTTTCTGACATCATTCTTTCAGTTCTCCAAGGTCTAGTCAATTCTGGAAAATTGATTCATAGGGAAACATTTTTGAATGCTGAAGAATTTTGAATTCTTGAAGTAAAATTCTCCTCCCATTGTCCTTGGTCTCTAATGGCTTCTTCCTTACAAATATGTGTAGTTCACTTTTTATTCTCAATCTAGGTACAAAATCACAAGGACAAATGAAATTGATTCCCAACTTAAATTAAACCCAACTGAATCATATCATTGTTCAACCCTATAGGTTCCTTCCCAGCATGTCCTTTCTCACTGAGTTTAACACTTGCACGTCTCTTCCTGTTTCTTGAACACACCAAGCAGCCCCTGTCCTAACCACTGCACATACAATTGCCATTATTTACTGTGCTCCCTTGGATTTTATTTAGGTTCCTGTTCATATACCTTGTGAAGGAGTTTTTCTCTGACAGTGGCATTTAGGAAAATATTCCCTTACATTTCTTTTCATCATGACAAATCAGTAACTGTTAAGACTTCCATGTTTGTGCTTATTCCCCTCTACTACTGTTTAAAATCTAAGAACATTCATTGGTAAAATTCCTGCATCTAAAATTGTCTGGAACCTTGCAGGCGATCAACAGATTTCTGACCTACAGCTCCTCAGAAGTTGCTGGGAAAAGAGAGAGAAATGAGGGTGAGAGAGAAAGATACTGTAGCAATGAAGCTTTCTCCAGAGTAGTGGGGGTGAGCAGGGCATGGCAAGAACACTATCCAGGTGAGGCTTTTTGGTGGTGCTAGATGGACATTTCAAAGAGTAAAAAGGTAGGCAAACTGAGTGAGTATATGTTGTTAAACTGAATACAAACTAGAATCATTAGAATTTCCCCAGTGGTTGCGGTTGTGTTGGTTCAAGTTTGTGACTGAAGGTGTGACGTGCATGGTGTCAGAAAATAAGAAAGAAACTCAGGCTTAATGGGGGAGCTTATCAAGCTAATTTTGGAAAAGGCTGATTTTGAAATACCTAGTGGACGTGTTTAAAAAAGCAGGTGGATTTATGATTCTTGGACTTGTGATAATCTTCATGGCTGGACAAAGATTTTGAGTTTTTTTTTAAAAAGTGATCAAACGTTGATTTACAATATAGTATAATTTTAGTAGTACATTCTTGGCTGACTGTTTTTTTTCTTTCCTTATTTTTTAATTTCTTTATTGGGGGATTAATGCTTTACATTAAACAGTAAATACAAAAGTTTGTACATGCATAATATTTCTCAGTTTTTCACATAACAATACAACCCCCACTAGGTCCTCTGTCATCCTTCTTGGACATGTATTCTCCCACCCACCCACCCCAGAGTTTTTCACTTTGGTGCAAAACACCAACTCCAGTTGAGGTTCTACTTGTGTTTTCTCTTCTGATCTTGTTTTTCACTTCTGCCTGAGAGTGAGATCATCCCATATTCAGCCTTCTGTTTCTGACTTATTTCACCTAACATGATTTCTTCAAGCTCCATCCAAGATGGGCTGAAAACAGTGAAGTCACCATTTTTTATAGCTGAGTAGTATTGTATTGTGTATACAGAACACAACTTGCATTGGCTGACTTTTAAAAGTTTTATTCTTTTAATTGATTTCTGGTTTCTTTTTCTTTCTTTTTTTTTTTTTTTTTACAATTTTTATGAGGAAAGTTTCACATCTCAACAGGTGTACATTTAGCTCACCAAATCCACTGTCAAAGTGTCATTTCACCAGAGAACTTCCTTTACTTTTTTACTGGAAATTTGAGCTTCTTCAAAACAAATATTGCTTAAAATAGAATTTTGCATAATCTTCACTTAGATTTACTCATTGTCAATATCTTATTCCATCTGTTTAACATTTGCACATACTCTGTAATACATAAATACATATAAATGTATAAGTATATAAATATCTACATTTCAGGCATTATAGCCTTTGTGTCTACAAATATTTGATTGCATACTTCCTTTTTTAATTTTAACTTTATTTACTTGATAGAGATAGTCAGAAATCGAGAAGGGAGAGAGAAAGAGAGACATCTGTAGCCCTGCTTCACCACTCTTGAAGCTTTCCTCCTACAGGTGGAAACAGAGGGCTTGAACCCAGGTCCTTGAACACTGTAATAAATGCACTCAGCCAGGTGTATCACCATCCAGCCACTAATTACATATTTCCTATCACAGATATTATTTTATATAACCAGTGTAGTCTTTAACTTTAGTTAATTCCAAGAATCCACTGCTCCTGGAGACTTATTTTTCCTTTTTGTTGCCCTTGTTGTTTATCATTGTTATTGTTATTATTATTGTTATAGATGCCATCATTGTTGGATAGGACAGAGAGAAATGGAGAGAGGTGGGGAAGACAGAGAGGGGGAGAAGAAGATAATATACCTGTAGACCTGCTTCACCACTTGTGAAGCGACCCCCCCTGTAGGTGGGGAGCCAGGGGCTCAAACTGGGATCCTTTTGCCAGTCCTTGCACTTTGTGCCCTGTGAGCTTAACCTGCTGCACTACCACCCCGGCCCCCTATGCATTCTAACTTTAATGAAGCAATAATGACTACGGAAAATATTTTGAATTAGTAGGCTAAAGTTCACTTCTTCTGTTACGCTTAGGTTTCACAATTATACAAAAACCCAAGAAACATGTTAAGCTGTTGATTTTGTTTGCATTTTTTTCCTATAAAAGGAATAATCAGGTATGAAAGAACATTCACATATGTTACTGCACTGCAATTTCTTAGAGCTTTAATATTATTAATTTTTTTTAAAATAATTCTACGAATAACATCATGAGGTCCACCACACAGAAGCACTGTCCCAGCTGACCTCCTTTGTGTAGTTTTTACTCTATGCTTTCTAAAACAAGCAGCTCCCAGAAATAATCTGATTTGAAATATTTACTTTTCCCTTAAAGAGAATGAACAGGGAAGAACAAGGGAGAATTGATGGGGAAGGGGCAGGCAAAGTTCATTTTTTAAAGTAGATTTTAGGGCTGGGGTGGTGGTGGAACTGGTTGAGCACACATGTTGCAATGCACAAGGACCTGGGTTTGAACCCCCAGTCCCCACCTGCAGGGAAAAAACATTTCAAGTAATGAAGCAGGGCTACAGGTGTGTGTGTGTCTTTCTCTTTCTCTCCCTCTCTCCTCTTCCCCTTTCAATTTCTGGCTGTCTCTATCCAATAAAGATAGTAAAAACAATTTAAAAATTAAAGTAGACATCATGCTTAATTCTAGGATTAAGATGTATCTGATGAATAGCTTTTTTTTGTTTGTTTGTTTGGCTGTTGTTGTTGTTCCAGTGGCTGAAAGCATCTTCTAGAGTTAAACCTATTAGAGGTTGCCACTAAGAGTTGAGAGTGAAGGATATAAACCAACCAGCATTCCTAGCCTAACCTGAACAGAACAGCACAATGGGAGGCTTTATAGGCATCCTTAGCACCCACTTGAAAAGTTGCTAAACTGGTTTCTTCCCTTTGTGGGTGTTTTGGTCAAAGAATAAAAGCAAGTTCTAGCTTGTCACTGGGTGCTGAGATTTGTTCTTTCTAGTGGAAAAGGAAAAGATTTATAATGATTATTTACCAGTCCCAGGGTCAGAGTTTAAGATGATTAGGCAAAAGATACTCACCTGTGGACAACTGCCTTCCTTCCCTCATGGGTCCTCCTTTCTTTTATTTTTATTAAAAAAATTTTTTTTAATTTTTTAATATTTATTTATTCCCTTTTGTTGCCCTTGTTTTTTATTGTTGTAGTTATTATTATTGTTGTTATTGATGTCCTTGTTGTTGGATAGGACAGAGAGAAATGGAGAGAGGAGAGGAAGACAGAGAGGGGGAGAGAAAGATAGACACCTGCAGACCTGCTTCACCGCCTGTGAAATGACGTCCCTGCAGGTGGGGAGCCGCTTTCTTTGATTTTTAAAGACCCGAGAAGCACACCTGCAGGAACCCATAAGCCACAGCAAAGGCACAGGTTTAACAAGTTCTAGATCTCTGATAAAAGTCGAACATCTAGTACTTTGTAGCTGCCCACAGAGCCACCACCACTATGACCACAGCTGTGGGCTACTGGAAGATTGATCCTGAGCCCTTTGGGGATGTTGGCAAGGACTGGCTGACTACAAAGCAGAAGAACTGACTTTGGACAGAATAAGTGAAAAAGAAAGACTTAGAGCTGGAGATATCAATCAGTGAAAGGAGGAAAACAGACACTTAAGAAGATCTGAGTGTAGTCCAGCCAAGGGCAGAGAGGGTGTTGGAGAGCACAAGGGATCCATGAATCCCAGGGTCAGCAATCATGTTCTACTTCGGGAGAAGTTGTCATAGGTTAGCTGATACCACAGCAGCAGCAGCAGCAACAACAACAACAAGAAAAGATCCTCATGAAAGCAGGAAATTGAAGAGAACAGGAAGTGATAGACCATATGTATTTAAGTCAAAGAGAACCACCCTGTTCTTTATTTTTCAGCTTTAAAGACAGAGTATCAAGACTACTGTCTGTCAAAGCTGTTGAAATGCTTTATGGGAAGACTCCACATTTATAAGGTATCTAGGGAAAATATTCCAGTGTTCCAGGCAGAAGAATTACCTGGAAAAATATGCTCTCCTGGTCTCCCAAATCTGTGACTAGGTTACAGTCTATGACAATAAGGAACTAAACTTGCTGACTAAGCTTTAGATGGGAAATTGTCTTGGTGGGTCCAGTATAATCACATGAGTGGGTTTTTATATGTGTAAGACGGGAGAGCAGAGCAGTCTCAGACTGAGGTGAGATGAAAAAGCTGTGACTAGTCCTCAGTGGCTTTGAAGATGTTCGATGTCAAGGGTTGTATGGTGGCTTCTAAAAGTGAGAAGATAGGAAAATGGTTCTATCACAGAAGGAGAAGATCTTGTCTCCCAACGGACACCTAACATTCTTATTTTTTCATTGTTGGGGCTTCACAGCTCCAGGAAGATATTTTCAGATAGACAGAGTCAAAGAGAGAGAGAGACAGACAGAGGGAGAAAATGATATGTAAATATATAATATACAGTAAAACATAATAGAAAGAGAGTAAATACTTTATGTACCATACTAAAGGAAAGAGCTATTATTACTCTCATTTTTTGAGAAATTAAAAAACAAAGATGCTTATGGAAATCATACTGGCCTGATACCAAAGCCCATGTTCTCACCTACTATTTTTCTCTTCTTCCAAATTCATCCAAATTATCTGGGCAGGAGCCTCGAGACATCATCTTTCTTAGAAAATTTCTCAACAAGCACCAGGTGGTGGCACACCGGGTTAAGTGCACACACTATAGTGCACAAGCCCCTGGTCCCCAACTATAGGAGGAAGGCTTCACTAGAAGTGAAGCAGGGCTGTAGGTGTCTCTCTGTCTCTCTCCCTTTGCACCTCTCCCTCCCCTCTCAATTTCTCTCTGTTTCTATCCAATAACAAATAAAGTAACATTTTTTAAAATTAAAAGAATTCCTCAACATAGTTCTCACCTAAATATACCCCAACTCATATATAATAGAGTAAGAATAGAATGTAATCATACCTAATAAAAACAATGATTTCCTTCTAGTTACTTTGTATCAGTTGCTTTCAGTCAGGAATATAAGAAAGTCTTTACCACACATATCTGTCATTCCTTAAAGCTTAGTGTTTGTGTTGCTTCTACCTGAAGATGAAACAGGGGGTATCAACATTCTTGTTTACATTATATCTGATCTATTTCTGATTTGGATCCATCCACATAAAAGGTGGTGAAACATGTCATCAGACAAGCCTTGGTTGAGTTACCTCAAGCAGTAACCTAATCAGTAAAGTTGGCTTCATCTCTCTCCTTCTCCCTCTCGCTTTTTCTCTCCCCCAACCCCATACACCTACATGACTTAAACTTTCTTCTCCTTTTTCTGTTCTTACTTTCCCTCAATAAATGCTCACCTTCTCCCTGAAAAAAAAAATGAAAGAAAAGAAAAGAAAAGAAAAGAAAAGAAAAGAAAAGAAAAATTGAAGGTGTACCAGGTAAAGTGTACACCTTACCATGCATGAGATTCTGGGTTCAAGCCCTGATCCCCACCTTCAGGGGGGAAGTTTCATGAGATCTGGAGGTGTCTTTCTTTTTCTCCTCATTCTCCCCTCTCCTCCTCTGTCTCCATCAGAACAAATGAAATAAAAATGAAAAAACAAAACAAACAAACAACAACAACAAAAATACCAGGAGCAGTGGAGTCAGCATGCAGACAGCAAACCCCAATGTCAAGCCAGAAATGATGAGAGTCAGTCTTGTCCAGTTCTTGTGTTTATGTATTCTAGCAGTTTCAACTTTAACAAGATGTTTCTTTATATATTGCCAGGCTAGCATTGCGGGTGGGAGGAACCAAGCTCGTGGCGGTAGCAATACAAATCTTTATTCATGCGGGCACCCAAGAGTCGGGTTTGAGTGTAGCGGGTTAAGCCATGTGGCGCCAGCCCCAATGGCCGGTGTCCGCCTCCCGGTCTGCATGCCTGACCTCCTCTAGGTCGGGATACAGAAGAGAGAGAAACCAGTAACAGAAGTGGCTTTTATAGGATAAAACCAGAAGTGGCAAGTCAGAAATGGAAATGGCTAGGAAAGGGGGTAGAGAAAGGAAAAAGGCACGCTGGGAAGGTAGAACTTCCTTAGCAACTGTTGCAATGCTTTTAACCGGTGGGATTAATGTTACCCTGCAGGCAGGGTGGGTCTTGAGGTAGAAAGAAGATAGATCAATGGGATGGGTGAGGATATTTCAGGCAAAACAATGATTATGTAAATAGGCCATAGTATCAGCAATGGAGCAGGGGGGGCTAGCTTAATGCCTGACAACATATGCCAGTGTTCACACATACAATGTCATAGTACGATTTCTAAAACTTAGCATTCCTCAGTGAAATATTTTTCCTTGCATCTCTTTCTTTTCCTTTAGCACAAAAGAGTGTTTTTTTTTTTTTCCTTAGTGTGAGATAGAAGTCAGTATCTCACTGCCTTCAACATGGACAATTTCAAGAAACCTAAGTTGTGTAGCAGGTCACCTAGTACCTAGTGGTAATCTGATGTGACCTTTTACTTGAACAATATTGTGTGATACCTCTGCTCTTGTGGATAAAGGTGTATATGAGTCATATGCATATGTGTATGAGTAACACAAATGTACTGTCCTGCAGCTTAAACTATTTCTTGATCTAACCCTGAGGCATATTATGTCAACTTGAAACGTGACTCTGAATAAACTAAGAAAATTGATATAGCAATTATCAGAAGGTAAGTACAGCATCTATGTTACTGCAAAGAACTTAAAGAACCATATTCTAATTAGATGTGCACTGGAAAAGCAGTAAGCCAGCAGTTTTATTCAGTAAGAGACTTTCCCTCTTTGTGAAACGGTAGCCCTGAGACATCTAGTTTTTCACACCAATATTATCTCAATAAAATAATTTAAAACAAAACTCCCCCTCTCTTTATCTCAATGGGGCAAAGCTTAAAATCACACAATTCAACACTGTAGTAAAGCCACTGAGTTTTGTTACTGCATACATGTCCACATCTGCTTATAAAAAAACAAATGGGGAAGTTCAAAAGGAGTGGTTTTCAATGATGCCAGCAAAAATAAGAACAGTACCCACAGAAATTTAGAGAGCTAGTAAAACCAATGTTCATTTGGAGGATATCAACAAATCTTTGTGTGACAGAAAGGGGAAAGGACAGTGCCATCTATGTGTTGTTTATAAATCTCATATAAGTATATAGATTCATCCAACAGATTACACATTTTGTATTCTCTGTGAAAGGATGGCACTAAACCACAAACAGAAAATGTAGTTTGAACTTTTCCTGCACTAACAGAAATGACCTTGTCCTGGGAGAGCTGTATCTTCTTTGTCTATAGGACTTGGCTACTCATACTCTCTGTTTTTCAAATAACTATTATAAATGGAAAATCTGTGATTATAGAACATAACAAACCTGATAAGCAGATAGAAGATTCAGATACAAAGACTACAGGAGTCCAAATATTTCAGCCTGAAAATGAATTAGTTTTGTAACACTTAGATATGCATTATAAACTACATTGAGTAAAACTCCATGTTCTAACATCTACTTTACTAATATGGTATAAGTCATCAAACTAATGATATCAAGTATTAACCAGCATCACATATAAATTCAGAATAGAAATGATACATTCTATTTGGAATGAACTATTATAATGCCACCATATGGAGTTGTAATTTATGTACGAGTAATTTCTACAAGTCAACAAAGAGGAGTTGAAAATCTATTGTTTTCAAATTTATGACTGGAAAAAAGTCGTTAAGTCACACATAATCAGACTTGGCAGTAGTATATCTGGTAGATATAAATGTTGCAATGCACAAGGACTCTGGGACAAACCCCCAGGCCCCCACCCAAGGGGGAAGAAATCCCATTTACAAAGTATATTGGGAGTCGGGTGGTAGCACAGTAGGTTAAGTGCACGTGACCAAGCACAAGGACTGGAGTAAGGATCCCAGTTTGAGCCCCCACCTGCAGGGGAGTTGCTTCACAGGCGATGAAGCAGGTCTGCAGGTGTCAATCTTTCTCTCCTGCTCTCTGTCTTCCCCTCCTCTCTCCATTTCTCTCTGTCCTATCCAACAACAACAGCATTAATAATAACTATAACAATAAAATAAGGACAACAAAAGAGAATAAATAAATATATATTTTTTAAAGTCAACAATACTTTTCTGGAAAATGTATGTATCTTTCTCACTTAACCTTCACTCAGGGTTTGAAAAAAAAAAATCACTGCTTTTTTTGTAAATCATGAAAAAGAAGAGAAAAGTTCTGTTTAATGTCATTAGCTTTGACCACCACTGGGGTTTTGAATTCAGAGCTGACCATCTCCATTATACCATGCAAACACCACAATGCTGTCCCAAGGTAGTTTCTTTTCAGTGGCTTAATGGTTCCTCCATAGTCAGAATTGTTCCTGTTTTCTTAATAATTGGCACCACTGTACAAAATTCCCCAAGGATGACAAAGCTTCCTTAAATTTAATAGCATGAAACTGCAGTTACCACTGGAGATCACAGCCTTTAACTTTTATCTAGAAATCTGATAGTAATGCACATATCATTTCGAGTATAGGGTAGCCCATACTTTTCCAGTGTGAATTTTTCTTTTAGAGACCAAAATGCATAGAGGCAGAAAGGAGAGGGAGAGGGACAGGGGCAGGGAGCGAGAGAAGAAGGAAAGAGAAAGACTACAGCACTGAAGTTTCCTCCAGTGCAGTGGGGACTGGGCTCAAACTGGTTTCCTTTCACTGGTAAAGCAACACACTATCCCAGTGAGCTACTTCTCCAGCCTGTGAGTGTACACTATTAGAAAGAAACATAAGATTATCTATGAATCTTCATGGAAGATGGAACCAAGGATATGAAGGCACATATCAGGGACTTAAGTATTGACTGTGTGATAATTAGTTTGATGTGTCAACTTGGCTAGGTGATGTGCCCTGCTGTTTGTCAGAGCACCAGCCTGATAGTTACTATGAAGGTAGTTTTTAGACATGATTAATATTTAAGCCAGTAAACTTTTAAAAATATATGTATATTGGGTGTCAGGCTCTAAACTCTAACTCCAGAGAGATGAGGAAAATAAGAAAGACATTCAGGAGTAGTTGGTGTAGTTGTGACTTGGAAAGGAAGAGAAGATGGGACCATGGGAAAAATAGACAAATATATACAAATACAGAGTTGGTTGTAGAAATAATAGTTAACCCATATCTTCAACCGTGTGAAAATGCTGTAGCTTCCAATGGAGGAAGTGGGGATTCAGAACTCTGGTAGTAATTCCATGTGGAATTACATTCTTTTTATCTTATAATTTTGCAAATAAATATTAAATCACTAATAAGATAAAGATTTACATATCTTTGAAAAAATAAAGGTAGAAGGAGTCAGACAGGGCAGTAGCACAGCAGGTTAAGTGTAGGTGGAACAAAGCACAAGGACCAGCGTAAGGATCCCGGTTCGAGCCCCTGGCTCCCCACCTGCAGGAGGGTCACTTCACAAGCAGTGAAGCAGGTCTGCAGGTGTCTATTTTTCTCTCCTTCTCTATTTTCCCCTCCTCTCTCCATTTCTCTCTGTCCTAGTCAACAACAACAATAATAACTACAACAACAAAGGCAACAGAAGAGAATAAATAAATATTTTAAAAAAAGATAAAAGAAAGTTAGAGAGCCAGGGTGTATGGTTATTAAAATACAGAGTCTAGAATGAGTGACAAATGAACAGCTAAATGGTTCTGCAAGTCCCACCTTGGGGTAGTTAGACAAAGTTCATAACCAAACAGGGGTTATAAAAACAGAAAGCAGAAGAAAGGCAGAAAACCACATAACCTGCCAAAGACAAGAATCTGAGAAATAACTCTCATGTGGTAAGGAAATGTTAAATAAATTCCTAGGCATGATCATGTCTGATATTAGATTTGAGTCACTTCCCACTCTTGGGGTAATTGATGGTTTACAATATACAGTAAAATACAGTAGTTGGTACATGTGTAACACTTCTCAGTTTTCCATAAAACACTCTAGCCTCCCACCCCCCCAACCAGGTCCTCCTACACTATCATGTTTGGGAACCTGAACACTGCCCCCGCCCACACACACACCAGAGTCTTTTACTTTGGTGCAATATACTAAATCCAGTCCAAGTTCTGCTTTGTATTTTTCCTTCTGTTCTTATTTTTCAACTTCTGTCTATGAGTATTCATATTCATCCTCATTGTGGCTTATCTCACTTAACATGATTACTTTTTTAAATTACTGATTTAATATTGATTTACAAAATTGCCTATCAACAGGGATATAATTCCACACTGTTGCCACCACCAGAATTCTGAATCCCAAGTCTCTCCATTGAAAACCATAGTGATTCTCTCAAGGTTGCAGACATGGGTTAACTGTCATCTCTACAAATATCTGTCTACATCTGTACATAATTGCTCCTTTTTTCTTCCAGGTCCAATCCTCTCTTCCCCTCCAAGCCACACAGAACCCTATTAATACATTAACATGATTCCTTCAAGTTCCATCTAAAATAATTTTCTGCTCTTTTCAATAATCACTTCTATCAACTCTACCCACCCACTCTCCAACCTTTAATAAAGTGTGTCACCTACATAGTATTGTTTTAACTGTGTTTTGGGAGTCAAAAAGTGTCAATTTCCTGTTTGACACAAAAATGGGTCATTGAATGAGGTTCTGCACCTACCAGAAACTTCAACAAAGAACAAGGATTAGAGGTGATAAAAGCAGAGAAGCAGGCTGAGCATAGCCTGACTCAAGGCAGGGATTCTGTGAAGTGTTAAGAGATTGAAGTATTTATACTTGGCAGAGAAACAAAATGGGTTATAAGTAGCAGCTAAGAAGAAGTAGGATCAGGGGTTCCTGAGTTTAAATTTCACCACCCCTTTTTACCAAGAGGTGGTCTTAGGTGGTCTTGTCTAAGCTATCTCTGAGTGTCATTTCTTCATTTGCAAAATTTGGCAAATAAAAAAATAAAGTCTTTTAAGAAAGAGGATGTATATGTAAAACACTTAGTAGACTATACAACCATATAAAACAAACCCATACATAGAAAAAATTCACACTATAGATTTCACAATCATTAAATTAGTAAAAGAAGAGGTGAATGACAAGTACTGGGTGGTTTTACTTATTTGTGGAATATAGAAAACTGAAGCACATGAACCTGCACAAAAAAAAGGAGTGAACTAAATTGTCTCTAATATTTTGTAAGGCAATGATAATGGCTGGGGTGGGAGGAGCACAGAACTTTGGTGGTGAGTGCAGTGTGGAACGATTCCCCTGAAATCTTACAACCCACTATTCAAATCAATAATAAAAATGATGAAGCAAAAGACTTCCATGTTTAAGGCTCTTTAGTCCCAGGTTCAGTCCCCAGCACCACCATGAGCCTGATTTGAGTAGTACCCTGGTTAAGGACCGTCCTATGGATCCCGGTTCCAGCCCCAGCTCCCCACCTGCAGGGGAGTCGCTTCACCGGTGTTGAAGCAGGTCTGCAGGTGTCTATCTTTCTCTCCCCCTCACTGTCTTCCCCACCTCTCTCCATTTCTCTCTGTCCTATCCAACAACAAATACATCAATCATAACTACAACAATAAAACAACAAGGGCAACAAAAGGGAATAAATAATAATAAATAAATTTTTAAAAAAAGAATTTATTTTTAAAAATCACTAATAAAATGTTTAAAAATAATTTTTTTCATGTGAAAAAGAAATATGTAAGTTTTTTTTTAAAAAATCTTTATTTATTTATTGGATAGAGACAGCCAGAAATCAAGAGGGAAAGGGGATGGGGAGAGACAGAGAGACACCCACAGCACTGCTTCACTACTAGCAAAGCTTTCCCCCAGCAGGTGGGGGGACCAGGGGCTCAAACCTGTGTTCTTGTGCAGTGTAATGTGAGCTTTTAACCAGGTGCACCACCATCCTTCCCCTACATGTAAGTCTTTTAATGTGGTTTGCAAGTGTCATTTAATACCTGACATCAAAGTGTTGGATAAAGCTGCCTCTCATCTGATGTTGTTCCTGCCTCACTGAGCTCTGGAAGAGCTAAGTACATTATAGCTGTGGGACTGAGGTCTGCAGAAACTTGAAATTATCTGTTGTTCCTTGTCACCTGGGCTTTTCCACATGGTTTACTTCTCAGAATCAATAGGAAGGCAAATCTGCTATTCCAAGTTTTTTTGTTTGTTTGTTTTTGTCTTTTTCTGTCTCGGATCTCTAGATCTTCTTTTAAAGAACTCACTTCCAAGAGTCACTTCTTGAATGGTACAGTTCATGATCTTTCATAAAACCACACACACACACACACACACACACACACACACACACACACACACACGATATACATATAGCAGAGGAAATGGCTCATATAGTTGAATATAGGACCTGTATATCTGAACGCTATGACTAGCATCTGGCACAGTGCCTAGCAGCAAGAAATTGCTTCGTCAATTTGGACATGATGAGCAGATGCAAGTGCCAAATAGGCTTCTCTATATACATTTGATACATCTGTAAATTTGGAATAGTGCAGTCACATACCAGGCTCTCTTCTGTAGTTAGTGAATTGATTGTGTCATCAGTGTGGTGAAATAATAAAACCCTCAACTGGAACAGATTCTCAAATTAAAATCAAGGCTCTAATGGAATCTTGTGGGTCATGGAAGCATCTTTTGAGTTCACAAATCATTTTTATTACAATCCTAAAGCCAAAACAGAATACTATCATTTACTGTGGATCCACTGGTTATACTTGTTTTGTGGATTAATTTTGGCTGGAAAGCAGATTATTTATTTGAAATTGATATTAATCTCTTCAGCAGAATATATACTCATTTATAACTGTTGGACCATGATAAGTATATGAATTTGTTTCTCTTGGACTCTTTGAGGATTTTTTCAACATCCAACTAAATACTGGGGATGAGGTGAGATATTAAGAGAATCGTTAGGATGGAGGGAACTGAACAGTACACTAAAAATAACTATGATTATATGATTACAAACTCTTTTCTCCATCTTTGATCCTTGACATTTTAGCCTACAAAGTCTAACTTATACTACTTAAGCTTATGCATTCACTCTGTAGATTTTATCTGCTATGAAAATATTAACTTAACCTTTCCCAGTAAGACACTTGATAACACAGTTTCATCTATGGACCATAAGAATTAAAGTATCTCTTTTGTTCCTGTTTAAAGAGTAAATATGACCAAATACAGACATTTAATGGAAGGTAAATGATTTATGTATTTTTACTGATATAAACCTTAAATTCATACTGATAAAAACTGAAGATCAAAATATAAACATTGATTCTAGGGTCAATGTTCGTTTTACTACAAATAATTGATTTATAATTATATATTAAATAGGTACATAATTTTAAGCTACTGTGGTGTCATATTGCCAAGTTTTACAGGTTGAGATGCTGTATTAGTATCTGCTAAATGAGAAGCTGACATTTTCTCTTTTTAGTAATAAAAAATTTTGCACTAAAGCAAAATACTTCTTCTAAGCAAAGGCTAGGTAACTTTGTCCTCCCATTTGTTTTTCAACTGGCCTTCTTAGTTAAAATAAGGTCTGGTAAGTGAAACCATTGAATTTGTGTGCAAACTATCTCTTTATCATTTATTCAAAATTTTCTCCAAAACAAATAAAAAATGTGGCATTTTTTCCTAAGGTCTTACAACTCAAATCTGGAAGAGATTAATTTTCTACATAAAGAAAAATATTCTTTTCAGTACTCTAATTAAAATTTTATTAATTTTGTCCAACATTGTGCAAATAAATGTGTATTTGGCATTCATCTCATTGATGCCAGCCTAACAATTATCACAGAATACTGAAAAATGAGTAATTATGTAAGAAATTATGTTAATTCTTCGCAGGCCCTCTTGCCAAGTTGACTAGTATTTGGGTTGCAAAATAGAGAAACAACTTTGTGTTATCTCAGAAATACTATTGCATAATAGTTACAAAAAATAAAAAAAATGATTTTATCAGCCAAAAATTAAAGCCATTACTAAATAAATCATGTCACTAATTATTTGTACTTAAAGCCCATCTTGCCTAAGATTGTTATCTAAATACCTTTGAATTGATCTTAAAATCTATATTCACCTATTTCTTCTAGAGTAACCATTATTTAAATAGTAAACAACAGGGCCAGGCATTGATGCACTTGGTTAAGTGCACATATTTCAGTGTGCAAGGACCTGGCTTCAAGTTCCTGGTCCCCACCAGCAAGAGGAAAGCTTCACAGGTGGTGAAGTAGGGCTATAGGCGTCTCTCTGTCTCTTTCCCTCTATCTCCTCTCCTCTCTTTTCAATTTTTCTCTGTCTCTATCCAATAAATATTTTTAAAAATACATTTAAAAAAATATAAAGCAGGAAAAATATTTTTAAAAAATAAATAAATAACAAGCCAGGCTGTCCTTTACTCTGTGGTGTCAGTCACTGTTTTTATCTTCATTCAATAGAATACATCATCATCTACATTTTATCACAGAGCCACGACTCAAAAGGATAATTAAAATATTCTTTTGTCGTGTTTCAACTTTTTCAGGAAACTGTGTAGTAGTTCTTTGATGACATCTGAAAATACCATAAAGAATTAGAAATGGTTGGCTTTCCCATTGGTATCCACAAGGTACAGAAGAGGTAGGTTTTCATTTTGGTAAATTTATGTAGAAATCCTTATTTTAGGTGTGCTATGACTGTTACTTTCCACCAACAATAAATAAGTTTGAGGACCACTTGCTGCTCATTAACATCCATCAGCCATTGTAGGCATACATTTCTCTTTTTCCTGTTAAAACCATAGTTAAGTTAATCACTAAAATTAGGTTGCTTTTTTCACAATACCTTAAAAGTCTAGGACACAGAATACAGGGTGCATCATAAAGATCTTGAAGATGCCTCTGAAAACACTAGTTTTGGGGGGTGGGTGGTAGCACAACAGGCTAAGCACACATGGCTCGAAGCTCAAGGACTGGTGTAAGAATCTGGTGTGAACCCCAGGATCCCCACTTGCAGAGGGGGTCGCTTCAGAAGCGGTGAAATACATCTTTATTTCCCCCTCAGTCTTCCCCCTTTCTCCATTTCTCTCTGTTTTATCCAACAACAATGACAGCAATAACAACAATAACAGTAACAGCAATGATAAACTACAAGGACAACAAAAGGGGAAAAAATGGTCTCCAGGAGTAGTGGATTCAAAGTGGAGTCACTGAGCCCAAGAGGCAAAAAAAAAAAAAAAGAAAGAAAGAAAAAGAAAATACAAATTTTACCCTTCTTATGGGAGATTAAGATAAACTTTCCATGAGCTCATGGTTCCAGATAGCTTTGCAGAGTTATCTCACCCCCGTGAGATAACATAAATTACATAACATAAATTTAAATAACATAAATTTACCAAAATGAAAACCTACCTCTTCTGTACCTTGTGGATACTAATGGGAAAGACAACCATTTCCAATTCTTTATGGTATTTTCAGATGTGATCAAAGATAGCTTTTCAGAGCTATCTCACCCCCGCCCCCATCCCTACCAATTCTGTCAGGATAGGAAAGTTTATCTTGATATTTGTATGTGCTTATTCAGGGAAATGCTCATACTTACAGCAATCAGGTATGTTAGGTTCAAGAAGAGGGCAGTAAGAAAAAAAAAAATCTTAAAGAATAGCTGCAAATTCTGGGAATACTGGACCATCCTCCAAAGTCTGACTATAAGCTGAATCATATAGGATTCCAGCTCAGTAGTCATAGCTGATACTAATCCAATTATTTTTGTTCAGTTATTTTATTTGATTTTTTTAAATTAGTGATTTAATAATGATCAATAAGATTGTGGGATAAGAGGGGAACAATTCCATACAATTCCCACCACCTGAGTTGTGTATCCCATCCCCTCCACTGGAAGTTTCCCTGTTCTTTATCCCTCTGGGAGTATGGACCGAAGATCTTTATGGGGTACAGAAGGTGGGAGGTCTGGCTTCTGTAACTGCTTCTCTGCTGGACATGGAAGTTATTAATCCAAATCTTATCGCATTAGCAGGCAATGATACAGTTTTCACAGAGTTAGTTTCAACTTATTATTATTATTATTTCAGAAAGAGAGAGAAAAAAGATAGTGAAAGAGGCTACAGCACAAAGGCTTCCTTCAGTGTGGTGGGAGCCTGGCTTGAGTCAGGGCTGTGCACATGGCAAAGCAACACACTATCCAAGTGAGATTTTTCTACCAGCCTATAAAAAGCTTCAATTTGAGGTAGTTACATTTACTTATGCCTACTAATTTTCTAAGGACAGATTGTGAACTTAATTGTTTGAACACTATGTTCAAGGGCAAAACCTCTACTAAACTTTCATCCTGAATATACATCATGCTGATTATGTAAATATGAATATTAAGCACTTCAAAATTAGCAACAGTTCTGCTCATGAATTTTGTCTTTATAGATATTTTTATGCTTTCCCAAAATACTAAAAGATACAAATTAGTATCAGCACACAACTATGTAATATCTATTAAATAAGTTATCTTTTGAATTTTACAACCGTTTTACTAATCTAACACGAGAGCAAACATAAATCAAAATTAAAATATAAGCTCAGATATTCATGAAACTATGAAGCCTTTTTTTCTTTTTGCTTTATGGGATACATTTAAGTTGCTAGGGATGCATTTCACACATTAATAATTATCACTTTGTGAACTCAAAATATCATGGGACTTGGAGAAAAGCAGGCTTGCCTAGATTCCTAATGATTTTAAGAAAGAGCTCTAAAATTGGGAGATTAAAGAGCATTTATAACAGGGACTCAGACACATAATGTAACACATTTGAGAATCAGTAATAGCATTTCTGATAACATTTTTATGTGATCTAAATTTTACTTAGGATTATATTAGCTGTATGTTGCTAGCACTTGTGGTCATAACTTTGTTAACAAAAGTTTTTCTTTCATTATTTCAATCATTATATTTCAAGTAGGTAAAAGTGTAAGTAAGAAAAGTGAGACACAGAGTTTCTCCTTCCCATATACTTCTCTACATTGCATTTGCTGTTCTGATGATGCATTTCAGTAAAATGCCTGCGTATTCTTTTATTATTTTTTAAATTTTGTTTATTTATTATTGGATAGATATAGAGAAATTGAGAGGGGAGGAGGAGAGAGAGGGAGGGAGAGTTACAGAGAGACAACTGAAGCCCTGATTCACCACTTTTCCCCTGAAGATGGGGACCAGGTGCTTGAACCCAGGTCCTTGTGCACTATAATGTGTGCACTTAATCAGGTCTACCATCACCTGGCACCCCTGAATATTCTTGGTAAGTGTTATTAAGATTTCATGTGAAGAATTAAGTACCTTGTGCAAATTCCAGACTGTTTATTATTCCTTATAAGCCCATAAAAAAGACTAATTAGAAATAATGGATGACGGAATTCTCTGCTGGGGACAGGTGTTGGTCCCATACAAACTAGTATAGCCACAGGTCCTTTGTAATATGATTAAAATATGCCTACTAGCTATCTACAAAATGGAGATCTCCCCCCCCTCCCCCCGCCACTCTTCATCTGCACTACTCCAACCTTTAGGTTCATGATTAGTCAACAACTTGTTTGGTTTTATATGTTAACTCTCTTTTCAGCCACCAGGTTCCAGATGCTAGCATGAGGCTGACTAGACTTTCCTGGACAGACAACCCCACCAATGTGTCCTGGAGCTCCACTTCCCCAGAACCCCACCCCACTAGGGAAAGAGAGAGGCAGGCTGGTAGTATGGATCGACCTGTCAATGCCATGTTCAGCCTGGAAGCAATTACAGAAGCCAGACCTTCCACCTTCTGCGTCCCACAATGTCCTTGGGTCCATACTCCCAGAGGGTTAAAGAATAGGAAAGCTATCAGAGGAGGGGATGGGATACAGAGTTCTGGTGGTGGGAACTGTGTGGAGTTGTACCCCTCTTGTCCTATGGTTTTTGTCAGTGTTTCCTTTTTTATAAATAAAATAAACTAAAATAAATAGGGAAAAGTCTGTAAAGTCATAAACTATAGGTGAGCAAGGGAAAGATGTTGGGATTCAAAGAAAGGAACCCCTGAATTAATGTCCTGGTTCTACTTCTGTGTGCCCTGGACCTGAAAAATCTCTTGACAGGCCTAAGCCTCTTTTGTTTCATCTGTAAAGTAGGCTTGTGGGTTTGTGAGAACCTTACCAGACAATGTGAATCAAAGGGCTTTGCCTACTTGAAGGTCCTATGGAAGCTGCGTGTGTTAACAGTCAAAATTTCAAATTAAAATACTCAAAAATATCAAATTTGCTACTATAAAGGAGTGATTAAAGGTAGTAAGTTCCTACTGGGGCCCAGTGCCTGAACTACGAATCCACTGTTCCTGGTGGCTATTTTTTCATTTTATTGGGTAGGCCAGAGAGAAAATGAGAGGGGAGGGGAAGATAAAGAGATGACAGAGAGAAAGAGAGACACCTTCAGACCTGCTTCACTGCTTGTGAAGTACCCACTGATGCACATGGGGAGCAGGGGGTTTGAACTCCGGTCCTTTAGCTTAGTGCTATGTGTGCTTAACCAGGAGCATCACCACCACCATCCCCCCTTGCAATTATTTTCTACTATAATTGGAAATGAAAATAATTAGACAATGTTGATATATCCTGAGATATATATGGTAGGAGGCAGGCAGACTGGACCATAGTACCCATGCTTTCTATTCTCCCCCTTGGAATAAATTAGTGTGATTATGGAAGTTGCAAACACTCAGTAGAAAAACACAACTTGAACATTTTCCCATCCATATGTAAGATCTCTGCTGAACAAAGAGAACATGAAGTAGCAGGTACCTCAATGTGGAGATCAAAATACACTAACTGTACTTCTTTTATTTCCATGGAATGAAATGAGGACAATCAGACTAGGTCAGGACAATTGCCAGACACTGGTAAATCCTAATCAAAACAGGAGGAGCCCAGAGAGAGGAGGGAGTTACCTTCTCTCCCTCAGTAATTAAGCAGTGACAGGCAGCACCTGGCAGAAAAAACAAACAAACTCGTTAACAGAATCAGTGACCCAGAAGGAGAGACCTTCTGAAAGCAACAAGCTTGCAGAGAAGGCAGATGCTATGTAACAAAGACAAAATTAAAAAAAAAAAAAAAGAGGAAAAGATTCATCTAGATAGATGATGGATTTCACAAAGTGTTAAGTGCAAAGCTCGTTTGGGATAACTTCAAAAGGCTTAAATGGGAATTCTTTTGTGGACCTCTGGAGAAACAAATTTAGGTCTGGGAGGAAGCTCACCCTATGGAGCATACACCTGACAATATATGAGGTACTGGGCTGGATTCCTACCACCACAGCGTACAGTATGGATGTATGGATGCTACCAAGGGAACTCCATTCTCTCTCTCTCTGTCTCTCTCTGTCTCTCTCTCTCTCTCTCCTGGGCTGGATTCCTACCACCACAGGGTACAGTATGGATGTATGGATGCTACCAAGGGAACTCCATTCTCTCTCTGTGTGTGTCTCTGTCTCTCTCTGTCTCTCTGTCTCTCTCTCTCTCTCTCTCTCTCTCCCCCTCCTGGGCTGGATTCCTACCACCACAGGGTACAGTATGGATGTATGGATGCTACCAAGGGAACTCCATTCTCTCTCTCTCTCTCCTGCGCATATCAATTTGCTCTCTCTGTGTATTACTCCCTCACTCCTCTCTCTCCCTCCCCACTCCATATATATATATATAGCAGAGGGGAGCAGGTGTTGGCACACCTGGTTAAGCGCATGCATAAGGATCCAGGTTCAAGCCCTGGCCCCCACCTGCAGGCTAGTGGTGAAGCAGGATTGCAGGTATCTCTCTCTCTCTCTCTCTCTCTTCTCTATCTCCACTCACTCTAAATTTCTCTCTGTTCAATCAAATAAAATAAACTTCAAAAAAAAAAAACTAAAAAGAAATAGAAAATCTTGTTGTCCAGGCGCCTCAGTGTTACATTTCGTACTTGAGGCTCTGAGTTCATTTTCTGGTGATGTGAGAAAGAAAAACATTTTGGAACATAAGTTCCCTGAGGGCAAGGCACTACATCCCTGGTACCTAGTTGGGTCCTTGGCACTAGTAGGTGCTCAAGATGTTATTTATTGAATTAAAGGGGAAGATCAGAAGAAAATGTTGCTAAAATTTATATTTAAAAATGTATGTGCAGGGCCAGCCAGTGGCACACCTAGTTAAGTGCACACATTACAGTGTTCAAGGACCTGGGTTTAAGCCCCTGGTCCCCACCTGCAGGGGGGGAAACTTCATAAGTGGCAAAGCAGGGATGTATGTCTCTCTCTCTCTCTCCCTGTTCCACTCTCAATTTCTCTCTCTCTATCCAATAATAAATACATAAATAATATTAAAATAAGGAAACAGTTGCCTTATTATTAAAATAATGTATGTGCTAAGTTGAAATCACAAAATCAAAGAAGAAATGATTGGAATGTATTTTCAAGAATCTAAAGTGATGTGCAAATATATATATTTTACACAACAGATTTGCCTTATTGGGAACAAAGAAGTCAACATTCAAAATAATCAAAGCTACATGCCCGAGACACTGAAAAATAAAGCCTCAACAAACTACCATGCTGGTTGTTAGCTGATCAACATAGATGAATGAAATCACTACACAAGTAACACTTGGGTGGTTTTATTTCCTGAGTTTGAGATGGAGATATAGTGTTAAATAGAGATTGGTAGGGAGCTGGATGGTGGTGCAGTGGGTTAAGCATGGACCAGCATAAAGATCCGATTCAAACCCCTCCCCGCCCCTCCCTGGCTCCCACCTGCAGGAGATTCCCTTCATAGGCGGTGAAGCAGGTGGTCTCAGGTGTCTATTTTTCTCTCCTCCTCTCTGACTCCCCTTCCTCTCTCCATTTCTCTCTGTCCTACCCAACAATAATGACAGCAATAACCACTACAATAATAACAACAATGACGATAAACAACAAGGGCAACAAAAGGGAAAAAAATAGAGATGGGTAGAAACTCCAGCCCGATTTTTTTCAGCTTTGAGAAACAAGGTGGCCAGGAGGTGGTGTACCCAGTTAAGCACACATAGTACTAAGCACAAGGCTCCATGCAAGGATCTGGGTTCAAGCCCCTGGTCCCCACCTGTAAGGGGAACACTTCACAAGAGATGAAGTAAGTTTGCAGGTTCTATCTTTATCTCTTCTTCTTTATCGTCCCTTCTCTCAATTCAATGCCTCTGTCTAATCCAATAAAATGTGGAAAAATAAATGGCTGCCAGGAGCAGTGGCTTCAGAGTGCCCCCCCGAGGTTAAAAAAATAATAATAAACAGCTTTAACAAATGACAAAAGCAGATATTAACCATTGAGTTGGTGGGGTTATTTTTTAAAGATTTATTTTATTAACTAATTAATTTATAATTGGATAGAGACAGAGAGAAATTGAGAAGGGAGGGGGAGATAGATAGATATAGAGAGAGACAGAGAGACACCCGTAGCTCTAATTCATCACCACTCATGAAACTTTCCCACCTGCAGGACTTGAACCTCGCACACTGCAGTGTGTGCACTTAACCATGTGCACCAACACCTGGCCTTAAGTTGGTGGTGTTATTATGCACAGTCAGATTTAGCTCAATCTGTATCAATAAAAACAGGCAGGTGAATGTATATGTATTTGCTACTATGTATTAACTACTGCCGCTGGTTGTTATCTGATGAGCAAGATGAGTGAAATCACTGTTCTATATGCCACATTTATGCAAACTAGACAGAAAGAATTTCCTGTTGGTTGATATAATCCTGTGCCAACAAACTCAGTTTCATCCACAAACCACAGACTTGTTGGGGACCCTTATGACAGAGTCAACAGGCAAACTAATATATGATGAACCTAAAAGTCTTACATCTTGAGCTTAAGATTTGAATCCCGTGTACTTGTTGAGCATTACAGGACAGAGACTAATATAGGAAAAACTGTCCTTTAAACACGACATATTCATAGGATGGGCTGGTTATATAGTTGATGGCTCAAGGACAGTTTCATAAAAGAAATCTTAAAAGAGATTATGATGAAGAGGTTCTAAACAAAGAGAAAACACTCAAAAAGGGTGCAGGGTAGGGAAAATAAATATGATTTAGTGTTGCTAGGATTTATTTAACATTTGCACAGATAGTGAGACTTTAACAATACAGTGGGAACAGAGCTGGGCAGTGGTACACCTAATAGAGTGCACACAATACCACGCATGAGGACTTAGTTCAATCCCCAGTCGCTAAACAAGGAAGGAAACTTCAGGAGCAATGAAGCAGTCTTCTCTCTATCTTTATCTCTATCTCTCCTTTCTCTCTGAGAGAAAAAACACCAGAGACAGTAGAATTATACAGCCACCAAGCCCTGGTGGCAATAAATAAATAAATAAATAAATATAACACAGAGTAGGTCCATGACATAGAGGACACTGAATTCCATTCTAAGTACTCTGATTTTATTGCTTTCAGAAAAGCCATGCTTTATTTTTCTTTCTTTTTTGGATGACTGCTCTTTCTTTTAATTTTTTTTATATTTTTATATTTATATTATATACAAAAAATTATATTTTTATTTATAGTTTTTTATTACATGTCAATGGGAGTTTGAATCCACACCATTCTGACCACCAGAGTTCTGACTCTTCACTCTCCCCACTGCAATCCACCAGTTTCCCTAAAGTTTTAGACATGGACCAACTACTTTCTTTACAACTATCTGTCCACATTTATACATAGTTCCCCCTTCTTTTTCTGATTCACTCCTTTCTTTCCCTCAAAGCCCCTCATGGCATCATAACTACCTCCATATGTTCCACTCCTTTTCCTTCTCTCTCTCTCTCTCTCTCTCTCTCTCTCTCTCTCTCTCTCTGGGTGCTGATGGAGCTGGAGTGCAGAGTCCTCTTATCTTCATCCTATCACTTCTCCCCTACTGGGAGTATGGATCAAGGTTGTTTATAGGGAGCAGAAGGTAATTCTGGCTTCTGTAGTTGCTTCTCCACTGAGCATGGGCATTGACAGGTCAATCCATACCCCCAGCCTGTTTCTATCTTTCCCAGTGGACCAGAACTCTGGAGAGATGAGGGTCCAGGACACATTGTTGAGGTAATCTCCCCAGAGAAATCAGGGTGGAGTCATGGTAGCATCTGCAGCCTAGTGTCTGGAAGGTGGCATGACCTAAGTTGAGACAAGATGGTTATTGAACAGGAACCAGAAAGTAGGATCAGAGCAGATGAGCTTAGGGATTTTAGGGTAGTGTTGGGTAGTATGCCACCTCCCCCTGGCTTCTGCTTAACCATATGCCTATATAGGGATTTACTGATCCAAAGCTTTGATCTATTTACATAAATCACTTTTACATAAAGCACTCCAGGGCATTGGTGGTTCAGTGATAGGATTCTCGCCTGTTCCGCCCCCTCCTTGTCACACTCTGATTTTCACCAGTCACTTTTCTCTCCACCCTCTCTATATCACATCCTGTTTCCACCTTACTTGGAGAGTATAAAAACAGCTGCTCTTCTGATTAAAGACACTTGGAAATTGCTTTCCGGCTCCGAGAGTCCCAGAGTGTATCTCCTGCGGAAGTTGGTGCAGCACGAGTTCCTGATCCCTCTCCCACACAGCAGCCTAGATCAGCTCCAGTTGAGTTCTCTCCAACCCAGAGAGCACTAGCTCGGGAAGAAGTACCCTCAGGCTATCCCGGCAGGGTAGAAGAAAGCTAGGGAAACCATTTTAGGCATGTTCCTGGGGGCATACAACAATTGTAGTTTTGCTTGAGTTTGATAGCAAGCATGAGGTTGGATGAGAATATTGTCTGAGGGAATGGTGTCAAGAGTGAAGAAAGGGGCTAGAAAGTTGGATTAGGGAGGGGAGTAGCTCCTATTCTTATAAAAAAAAAAAGAATATTGTGGCTAAACTAACTATCTCCATCCATCTGCTCCAGGGCCCATATAAATGCATATTAATATTTAGTGCCAGAGCCTGTGTAACCTCTAAGTCCCTATTAGTCTGAGCTTATAGCTCATGGTCACTTCTGAGGAACATTGCAGGCTGCACTTATTTCAGGACCATTTTTTTCTTTTTTATTGTTGTTGTAGTTATTATTGTTGTTGTTATTGATGTTGTTGTTGTTGGATAGGACAGAGAGAAATGGAGAGATGAGGGGAATACAGAGAGAGAGAGAGAAAGACAGACACCTGCAGACTTGCTTCATCGCTTGTGAAGCTACTCCCCTGCAAGTGGGGAGCTTGGGGGCTCGAACCAGGATCCTTATAATGGTCCTTGTGCTTTGAGCCACATGCACTTAACCCGCTGCGCTACCACCCGACCCCTAGTACCATTTTTTTTTTTCAAGTAGCAGGGTAGGATATCTTCAGCCTCCCTTCAGAGGCTGGGGTTATCCCTACCATCATTGCTTTATGGTAGAGCCAAGGTCCTGAGAGGGCCCACAAGATGCTGTTCCTTATGGAAGTGACCAGTGGTAGTGGAGAGAGGGACCCTTTGGGGTCAAGGCTCTCATGATGTATTTTTCTGTGCAGAAATGTATCATGGCATTTTTTGTGGGACTATGTGGAAGTTTGGTAGAGCTTAGGGAAGCTCCCCCCTTCTTCAAGGATGGAGGTCTGAAAAGACACCTCTCTTGTTAGCTTCTCTCCATAGAGATGAGCAAAGAGAGAAAAGTCTATGGACTCAGCTTTCCTCTGTAAGACGCCCTCTTCACAAAGAGCCTACATCTCCCGCTGTCAGCCAAATGGTTACACTCACTCAAAGTTCACACATTCCACTTCACCTTTTGATCACAAAGGAAGAGCACATCCTGTCACACACTCCTAACACTGGACAAGTGAAAAGCCCCCAAGACCTTATTTCCTGTAGCCCTTTTGATGTCCTTAAAGCCTTGTTCTTCCTTCTCTATCTCACTTTACTGGTTCAACCACTATTCTTCTCTCAAATGCCTTTGGATAATTAAATGCCTGCATCAGGAGACTAATTGTATTGTTCTTTATGCATCAGGAGACTAATTGTATTGTTCTTTACGTATCAACTCTTGTCATACCAGCCCCTGCCATAGGGGCATACTGACCTTTAAGAAACCTGTGAAAACTGTTCTTTGTCTAGCCTTCTATATCAACGCAAACCCTACCCCCAATAAATGAATGTGTTCATACCAGAATCCTCCCTGAGTTTCTTTTCACGCAGTCTCTTGAACTGGTGATGGGAACTTGGTAAGTTTACCTTTCTAGCTGAGAACCAACCCACGTGAGCTCCAACAATTTTTGACAATACTATAGTCCAGTAGTCACTCTCTTAAGTGTTCTTGAGCAGGAGTTAGTGAAAAAGAGAACAACTAGTAAGTATTGAATATATACTGCAGAGCAGTCATTCTGCAAAGGTCTTGGCTCACATTTTGTCTCATAAGTCTCAGGACAATACTATGAAATGTTTTACATATTTAAAACATACTTTCTTTGTGACTATGTGTATATATACACCCAAATATATGTGCTTATATGTAAATGTATTTTATATGTACATATTGGACTAATGAAAAAAAATCATCTCTAGTTGCTTTAATTCTTTTGCTGATATTCATGGCTTATGAAAGCTAAGGTGAGAATTCCCTGTCATTTCTCTATGCTTCTGCTTTCGTACTTATAGAACATAGAGATATTATGCTCCCATAAGTTAAAGATAAAGTTGATAAAGTAGGCAACTCATTTTAGAACTATTTCTCAATGTTTGGGCAGGGAGAACTTTTTTATTTAATTCAATGAAAACCAGAATTACTTAGGAAGAAAAGCATACTACCTGATTGCTGGGGAAAAGCTTAGGAATAAAAAATGGGAAGTGGGCTGGAGGGAGGCTTTGTATTTAGAAACACTGAATGCTGGTCTTAATATTTTTCTTAAAAGGCATGGAAAGATATCTCTTACTAACCACAGATTATAGATTTATTTGACCACCAATCCAACCCCATCTCCAAATGACTCACTTAAGGAAGACATGCAGAGGGAGCCTCCAGTTGCATTTAATAGCATGACACTTCATCTACAGTCAGATAGGATGCGGATTAGCCTTACAAGTGTTGGGAGCCACCTTGTAAAGTGGGGTATTTTTAACAGATCAGAAAACATGAGAAAACAACCAGGCTCAAAGCTTTGATGAGAAAGGCTAGGGAACTAGGAACCAGAAGGGGATACCAATTATCATCTTCCTACATAGCTGCCTTTGACCAACTCTTGTCTTCCTATAGTCTGTTTTTCTTTAGGATCAAGAGTGGATCCATAATAATGCTACTCCTCTGATCAAAAGTCTTCTATGATTTCCTCTTGAGTAGAACATGACCTGGTCTCTATTGCTTTCCTTGCTTGATTCTCAAGTTAACAGTTACATGTTTTTGTTATTGTTATTGTTGGACCAGGACATTCCAAACTCTTTTCTACTTCTAGGCCTTTGTATATGCTCTTCTTTTTTACCTGACCTGATTTGCTTTCTCTTATGTTTTTGAAAACTTTGAAGGTCAATGTCATCTCCCAAGAGATGTCTGCCCTAAACACTTACGGAGATATGATTTTGTTTAAATGCTGATTCCACCTCTTGGGATCATTCTAGCCTTGACTCAGCATATGCATCCCATAAAGTAAACTAACTGCTTGAGAATTCTTTGAGTGGTGCCCTAACCTTCACTTCTCAGTGGCATATGTATGTATGGTCACCATTAGTACTCAGTGTATCCATCATAACACTCAATCACTTTTGATAGTGTACTGGTTAGCTATGCAGGGATATGAGTTCTATTTGCATTGAGGTCTTGGGATTTAGTTCTCCATCTAGAGGGTTCCTCAAGGTACTGGACCCATAGGAGGCACATGATAATTAAATTGCTGGCTGTTAACTTTGAAGAGGAGAGATAATACTGTAATGCAGTGAAATGGGGCTTTTCAGGAATCTAATTATCTAGTACTATTTATATTCACTGGATTATTTTCATGGACCCAGCTTCTTTTTTTTTCCTTTTGCATTTCAGATGCTAATTTATTTATTATTTATTCATTTTAGTGATTTAATAAGGATTAACAAGATTGTAAGATAACAGGGGCACAGTTCCCACCAACAGAGTTCTGTGTCCCATCCCCTCCATTGGAAGCTTCCCTATACTTTATCCCTCTGGGAGGATGGACCAAAGATCTTTATGGGGTGCGGAAGGTGGTAGTTCTGGCTTCTGCAATTGCATCTCTGGTAGACACAGGCCTTGGCAGGTGGATCCATACCCATAGCCTATTTCTATCTTTCCCTAGTGGGGCAAGGCTCAGAAGAGGTGAGATTCTAGGACACATTGGTGAGGACATTCACCAAGGGATGAAATGATAGTAGCATCTGCAACTTGGTTGCTGAAAGGCGGTAAGATAGATAAAATGCTTAACAAAGAGGAACCAAAAGTAGGAATAGAGAAAATGAGACTATGGATCTTAAGGTAGAAAGAAGCTTGGAAGTCTTTTTTAGGTATGTTCCTAGAGGCCTATGATAATCCTAATTTTTGCTTGAGTTTGATAGCTAACATAGAGTTCAACAAAAATATTGTCTGAGAAGATAGTGTCAGATTTGAGAACAGAACTAGAAATCTACATTATAGGGAAAAGAATAGCTCCCAAACTTGAAGAAAGTATATAAATACCATTAACTGTTTACCCTGTCAATCTGACCCAGGGACCGTATATACTCATCTTTAGAAAAGGAGTCTGTGTAGCCTTGTCAGCCTGAACTATAGTTCATGTTCACAGCTAGGAATATTCCAAGCTGCACACATTTCAGAGCCAGTCTCCGAGTGGCAGGGCAGGATGATCCAGTCTCTTTTGAGAGTGTGGGGCGTTGGCAACATTACTGCTCTCTGGTGAGGACAAAGTTCTAGAAGGGCCCACAGAGAGTTTATGATAATGTTGCTGATGGATGTAATCAGTGATGGTGGAGAGAGGGATCTAGGCCCATCATATCTCTGTGGGAATCCAAAGATTCCCTGATGAGAGCCCCAGATAGCGGGATGCCTGGCAGTGACCAAAAAGGCAATCATTAAGTGAATCAGCCATTTGCCCTTATCCAGCTTTTGTAGTTCTTGTTTTATTGGAATTTAATATTTTCTCTCAGTTAAACTGTTTAGTTTCATTTATTTTATCCAAACTAGTATTGAGTTCGTGGAGTCTGGCTTCAAGCTAGGGAAGAAACAGACCCAGGGTTTTAGTGGGGTCTATGTTAACCTTAAATTTTACAGCATTTACTTGTTTGATGATTCTAATAGCGGTTTTCATAGAGATAATAATTGTATATATCTATATCTATATATACAGATACAGATATAGATATATATTCCAGTATATATCTTGGTCAATTATATACAATGTTTCTTCTAAAGATTACCAAAGGGTGACAATAATTTAAAAGATACTTCTATTAATATGCATCCTATGGCCCCAGTTTCTTTTTTTTTTAATATTTATTTATTGCCTTTTGTTGTCCTTGTTGTTTTATTGTTATAGTTATTATTAATGCTGTTGTTGTTGGATAGGACAGAGAGAAATGGAGAGAGGAGGGGAAGACAGAGAGGGGGAGAGAAAGATAGACACCTGCAGACCTGCTTCACAACCTGTGAAGGTGACACCCCTGCAAGGGGGGGTGGGGGGGGCTCAAACCAGATTCTCACGCTGGTTCTCACACTGGTCCTTGAGCTTTGCACCACATGCGCTTAACCTGCTGCACTACTTACTGCCCAACTCCCATGGTCCCAATTTCTACAATGTACTAATTTTTACAAGAGTAGACCTTGTGGAAAAGTAAAACTACGTTTTGGGCAGCAGGGGGCAGTAGTGTGTCAAAAATGCCTTTAGCAGTACTGATGTTCTAGCATTTATTTCCCAACAGCTGAATAAATTGTACTTAAATATTCTACCCAAGTCATTACATCTGCTGAGACAAGGAAAGAAGTGATAACATTAAAGAGAAATGATGTGCAAACTGACTTTTCTTTCTGTAAAAACCCCCCAGAGTTTTCAACTGGAAGATCAAGGAAAATTTATTCTTGTCTTCTGATTTTATTTGCACAGGGAAAGTGGTTATTCAAAGGATCTACAAATTGTGGTGATGTAATGATACTTCTAGTAGTTTACTAACTAGCTGTATAAAATCAGTAATGCTGGGAACACGTAGTAGATGCTAACTGACATATATTATTACTCTTTAATTATCAGACCTGAGATTTAGGCATGAAAATAACAGTAGGAGATGAAGTAATCTGCCAAAATTTATACAACTGAGAAACACAAAAACCAATAAGGTTCTATTATGTTATAACAAACTGCTTAATTTAAATATTAGAAGAGGTTTTATAAGGTTTCTTGAGAGTAAAATCAAGGAGCAAAACTGCTAATAAAAATAAAATTTAAAAAAAGAAGAGGCAAAATTGCTTTAAAGATTATACCATTCAGAGATTTTGTATTCAGTTACTTCATAGAAATGTAATTTTAAATACTGTTCTTCCTCTCTTCTTAAAAAAATATGATCTCTAGACCTAATTAGCTCCATGGATGAATGCCCATTTCTTCTTTTTTGTGCTTATTTATTTATTTTAAAATTTTTATTATTGATTTAATAATGATTGACAAGATTGTAAGGATAAGAGGGGTAAATTTCACACAATTTCCACCACCAGTTTCCGTATTCCATCTCCTCCACTGGAAGCTTTCCTATTCTTTATCCCTGGACCCAGGGTCATTATGGGGTGCCTAAGGTGTAAGGTCTGGCTTCTATAATTGCTTCCCCACTGAACGTGGGCATTGACAGATCGATCCATACTCCATGCCTGTTTCTATCTTTCCCTAGTTGGGTAGGGGTCTGGAGATGTGGAAAGCTCCTGGAAATCATTAGGCAATATAGCAAGGTGTCAGGCTACAAAATCAATGTACAAAAACCAGTGGCATTTCTTTACACAAACACTAAATCAAAAGACGAGAATATCCAGAAATCATTCCCATTCACTATTGTAGCAAAATCAATAAAATATCTATGAATAAACCTCACCAAAGAAGTGAAAGACTTTTATACTGAGAATTATCAGTTACTATTCAAGGAAATATAAAATGACACAAAGAAATGGAAAGATATCCTATGCTTGGATTGGAAAATTTAAAATAATGGATTGGAAGATTTAATATAATCAAAATGAATATTCTACCCAGAACCATATACAAATTTAATGTAATACCCATCAAAGTCCCACCAAGTTTCTTTAAGAGAACAGAACAAAACTTACAATCGTTTATCTGGAATGGGAAAACACCTAGAATCGCCAAAATAATCTTGAGGAAAAGAAACAAATGGAGGCATCACACTCCCAGAATCAAACTATATTATAAGGCCATCATCATCAGAACACTCACTTCTTCGACTCCCGTTAGCTCTTAGATACTTTCCATCCTGACCATTTTCTAATTCTTCCCTCCCCATGTTCTCTCTTAAATTCATTCCAATAGAACTAGCAAGCTGATGTTTTATTGAAACTGTTCATGCTAAAAGTTCACACTGAACTCCAAATTTTGATGACGTTATTTTTGGAGTGTATTTGCATTCCATGCTTGTCCCAGGTCTGAGCCTGACTCTCACTCATTGGAAGAAACTTTTGTTCTGTGGGGTCGTTCTTCTCCCTGTCTCTTTCTGTTTGTGTCAGAGTCAGTCTGGAGAAGGAAAGCACCAGCGACCACAAAAACAAACAAATAAACAACCGAGCAACCAATCAAAAAACTCAATGGTCCTCTCAGTTTTCATTCAGCAGATTAATCTCTCCCTCCTTCACAAGCTCTTGCACTAGCTTCTGCTTTTTTTTTTTAATTCTTTATTTGTTATTAATAGTTTATTACAAGATTGTAAGACTGCTATATAGTTGCATACCACATCCACCACCAATCTTCTGTATTTCCACCTTCGCAAAGATAACCACCATAGTTCTCACAAGACTTACAATTTGCTTGCTCCTGTTTTATTTAGATTTTTTTTCTTTTTTGGCAAGTTTATGTAAATCAGATCTCTAGATTCCACATGAGTGAAACCATCTGCTAGTTGTATGTCACCTCTTCACTTATTTCGCTAAGTATAATTAATTACCTCCAGTTCCATCCATTTTGTCTCAAAGGACATAGTATCATCTTTTTTGATTGCAGAGTAGTATTCCATGGAATATATATCCCATAACTTCTTTAGATAGTCATCTGATTATGGACATCTAGGCTGCTTCCACTCTTTGGCTCTTGTCACTGGCTTCTGAGACATCGCAACCTTCTAGTTTTCCTTAATTAACTGGTTCTTTTTTCTGTGTTTTCCTCTGGATTGTCTTCTTGCCGATGTTATAGATGAGGCTTTAGTATTTTGTCATCTTCCTATGATTGTTCTTTTGGTGAATATATTCAAAGCTTTTGTTTTCATCTACCTGCTCAAAGTGCCTGAATTAATACCCCCCCACACACAGATATAACTAAATTGTACTTTCCTCTAAGTTATTATTCTATAGCGCCACCTAGTGAACATTTCAAATTTAAAATACACAGAAACAAACTCCAGACTTTTCTACAGATCTCGTCTTCATCTCCCCCTGACTCCACAAGAAGGAAAAATCCATTAATTTGCTTAGATCCCAAAACTATTCAACAGAATAATACCTGGCTCCTTTTTTGGTGTTCTTTTCCCTTTCTCTCTGCCCTCCTTCTCCTCGCATTCTATCCATCAGATAAAAAATAATCACCTAATTATAAATTTAAAATTTACCCCGAGCGTGAGCACTTTTCATTCACCTTCATTACTAGATTCCTGCTCTTAACTACCATCACTTCTCACCCCAATCACAGCAAGAACTGCCTAGGTGTCTCACTGCTCCCACTTGCTCGTTTACCAGTTTACATTCCACGTTGCAGCAAGGAGCCTTTCAAAATTTGTTATTTCTCATTGTCGCTTTATTCCAAATCAGTAATTACTCTTCATTTCACTCCAAGATCCTATAATCCAGAATAAAAGCTTTGAAAATGCCATGTGATCTGACTTCCATTAGCTCTTTCTTTTTAATTATTTTTATTATCTTTATTTATTTAGTGGATCGAGACAACCAGAAATGGATAGAGAAAGGGGTGATAGAGAGGGAGTGAGACAGACACCTGCAACACTGCTTTACTACTTGTGAAGCTTTCTACCTGCAGGTAGGGACCGGGGTCTTGAACCCAGGTCCTTGTACACTGTAACACATGCGTTCAACCAGGTACACCACCACCTGCCCCCTCCTCCCACTATTCTCCACCTTGTCCAATGCATTCAATCACACTTGGATCCTACAAAGTAGAATTCTGCTTCAAGATCACTTCACCCTCCCTCACGCCTTCATCCCCCTCCCACCCTTCTTTCTTTCCTTCTTCCCTTCCTTCCTTCCCTCCTTACTAGAAATCCATTTCCTGAGGCAACAGCATTATTAACCTTTGCATTTTTGTTCATCTTTGTCATATTCTCAAAGAGTTTTACTCTTATTATCATTAGAGAAAGTTATGACACATTTTGTTCCTAGATCTCCTTTATTTGAACAGATATTTTCTTTACTCATTAGTACTTATTACTTAATTTACCACACAATTTTGTTTTTGGTCTTTCTTTGCAGATAAACTCAATAAAAATTAAAGTATTACAGTATATAAAATCATAGACAATAAGATAATTCCATTATGCAGAAAAGATACTTGCAATCTGGTGTAGGTAACCTAGTACTTTAGTTCAAATAAAAAGATGTTGTTTGAGGTAGTAGAAAAAAAAATGAATAAGGAAACATGTATTGCATGATATTATAAGGATAAAACTAGGCTTGAAATGTAACGTTCAAGGAAGAAACCTGGATTATTAGCCTGTACTTGAGTAGAATTTTCCTAAAACTAGCAATGAGAAAGCCTAGACTTACTATACAAAACCAAAGTCAATGACCACAGTCACTGTAGTTGACAGAAGATACCAGTTTTCTGGTTAAATGTCTAACTTTTACTTTTTACATTTTATTGGGAGATTAATGATTTACAGTACAGTTGTTCACATACAAGTACACTTTTCTCATTTCCCCATAATAGGTGTCTGCAAAATGATTAGGTCTTTTTCTTTTCTTTTCCCTTTTGTTGTTGCCCTTGTTGTTTTATCATTGTGTGGTTACTATTGATGTCATTGTTGTGGGACAGGACAGAGAGAAATCAAGAGAGGAGGGGAGACAGAGGGGGAGAGAAAGATAGACATCTGTAGACCTGCTTCACCACCCATAAAGCGACCCCTCTGCAGGTGGGAGCCAGGGCCTCGAACCTGGATCCTTACTCTGGTCCTTGCGCTTTGAGCCCTGTGCACTAAACACACTGCGCTATCACCCGACCCCCAGATTAGGTCTTTTTCCACCATCATGCACCAGGAACCACAAAATCCCCAGCCCCCCCCCAACACCCTCCAGCCCATACCTGCCTTCTGTCCCCAGAGTCCTTTGCTTTGATGTAATTCAGTAAACCTGGTCCAAGTTTTACTTAGTATATTAAAGTACAGAAAGAGAAACAGAGACAGACAAAGGGAGAGAGGGAACAAAACCACAGCATCAAAGCTTGAACCTGGGGAGAATGCATGGCAAAAAAGGGCATCCTTCCAACTGAGCTATCTTGCAGGCCCTCAGACAATTTTTTGATAAGGCTGCCTCCACAGAAGTTATGTAAATGGTCAAAAGGCATATGAAAATGTTTATCAGCACTTTTATTTAGAGAAATACAAATCAAAACTACAATGAGATATCATCCCATACATGGCAGAATGATCTATATCAAAAAATAAGAAATAACAAGTACTGAAGAAAGGATAGAGAAAAACAAACCCTCTGTTATTGAATTGTCAATCTGTTCAGCCAGTATGGAAATATTATGGAGACTCATCAAAAATTTAAAAATAAAACTGCCATATGATGCAGCAGTTCCTCTCATCCAAAGTCTTATTACGTTACAGATTTGATATTCTTTCATAAAGTAAGACTTACTGGCCATAATAAGCTTAAACTCATTTTTCTACAACCAAGAAATAGCACTACTGTTGCTTTATAAATCTGTTCTCTACTATTAAATGTGGGGTCTCTCCTCTAATTTTCTGAGTAAGTTTTACTGATAGACTGGAGACTTAAGACTAGTCAAAGGTGGGAGTTGGGTGGTAGCACAGCAGGTTAAGCGCACATGGTGCAAAGTCCAAGGACCAGCATAAGGATCCCAGTTCGAACCCCCGGCTCCCCACCTGCAGGGGAGTTGCTTCACAGGCAGTGAAGCAGGTCTGTAGGTGTCTATCTTTCTCTCCCTCTCTGTCTTCTCCTCCTCTCTCTATTTCTCTCTGTCCTATCCAACAACAACATCAATAACAACAACAATAATAACTACAACAACATAAAAACAACAAGGGTAACAAAAAGGAAATAAATTATTTTAGACTCTCTCAAAAACCTAGACCAAGTAGATCAGAAGCAACCAATAGCACAGCTATATACAAGATACTGGGTACTGTACAGCAAACCATAACAAAAAGACTTTTCAAAGTTAACCCAATTACCAAATAATGTGATGATAACATTAACTATTGATTGTCTTTTTGAACCCTAAGACAGCAGGAACCTCACATCTCCACTATAGAGCCTCTACTTCCCCCAGCCCTGGAACCCTTGGATAGGGCCCACTTTCCCGTATGCCTCTCCCAATCCATATCAAATAATATTGCATCTGCCGATCACAACCTAACCAATGCAACGATTGCCACCTCAACATGCTTCACTTCAGACTGTGTCCAGAGACTTCATGTGTGGAATGACAACCCTTCAGCTTCATTACTCGGGTGAGACCTTTCCTTTCATAGTATACTCTAATTCCATCTCAGGTGGTTCACTTTCTAACAAAGTCCCAAAACCTAGATATACACCAGTTTCTGTGAGAGAGAGCATATGTTCACACGTATCCGTAAACTACTGCAAAATATATACCTGAAAGTAGAAGTACACTAGAGTTTGCAGTGAGTACCCCCCTAACACTTCCTCTCCACTATTCCAAGCTTTGGGTCCATGATTGCTCAACAATTTGTTTGGCTTTGTATGTTAACTCTCTTTTCAGACACCAGGTTCCAGATGTCATCAGGATGCCGGCCAGGCTTCCCTGGATTGAAGACCCCACCAATGTGTCCTGGAGCTCCGCTTCCCCAGAGACCCACCCTACAAGGGAAAGAGAAAGGCAGACTGGGAGTATGGACCGACCAGTCAACGCCCATGTTCAGCGGGGAAGCAAATACAGAAGCCAGACCTTCCACCTTCTACAACCCACAATGACCCTGGGTCCATGCTCCCAGAGGGATAGAGAATGGGAAAGCTATCAGGGGAGGGGGTGGGATATGGAGATTGGGTGGTGGGAATTGTGTGGAGTTGTACCCCTCCTACCCTATGGTTTTGTTAATTAATCCTTTCTTAAATAAAAAAGAACAAAAAAATCAACATTTCCCCAATAAAGTAGTCTAAAAAAAAATAATAACCTGTTGATTTTTTTTTTTAAAAAAAAAGACTAGTCAAAGCTATGTCAAATGTTTAAATTACACTTATTTAGTTTCACTATCAAATGCCATGGAGAAGAGAGAATAATAAACACTACAAAGACAGAGACATTTCTGATTTATTCATTATTTTAAACATAGTATAGAATAAACACAAAACAATAAAAAGAAAAAAAAAACCCTCTTCCAAGGTTCCTTTTTCTTTTCTTTTTTTTTTTTTGAGAGTCTTTTTTTTTTTTATTTAAGAAAGGATTAATTAACAAAACCATAGGGTAGGAGGGGTACAACTCCACACAATTCCCACCACGCAATCTCCATATCCCACCCCCTCCCCTGATAGCTTTCCCAATCTCCATCCCTCTGGGAGCATGGACCCAGGGTCATTGTGGGTTGCAGAAGATGGGAGATCTGGCTTCTGTAATTGCTTCCCCAATGAACATGGGCGTTGACTGGTCGGTCCATACTCCCAGTCTGCCTCTCTCTTTCCCTAGTAGGGTGGGTCTCTGGGGAAGCGGAGCTCCAGGATACATTGGTGGGGTCTTCAATCCAGGGAAGTCTGGCCAGCATCCTGATGGCATCTCCGAGGTTCCTTTTTCTTTTTTCTTCCTAGTTTATTAGGTAGGACAGAGAGAAATTGAAATAGAAGGCAGAAGATACAGAAGGAGAAAGAAAGACACCTGAAGTCCTGCTTTACCACTGGTGAAGGATCCTCCATGCAAGTGGAGACCAGGTCTTTACGCATGGGAATATGTGTACTCAACCAGCTACATCACTGACTGGCCCTCAAGGTTTTCTATATTTAGCTACTATACCAAACAAGTGCTTCCTTCCTCCTTTTCCTTCTGCCTTTCTTTCTAAATTTTACTCTTATATTTCCACAGAATCTTACTTGTTTTTGCTTTGTTATTTTTTATCTCTAAATGTGCCACCCTATATTGACAAATGGTCATTTTTCTACACTGCAAAAATGTCATGTTGTAATTATATCAATTGTTTTACAGACTATTTGATATACTCAGTAAGTTATTAATGAGGAGAAAACATTAAAATGGTCACATAGGCTCCTAAGCTGAATATGAACCCCAGATCATATCAAATCGATGGGGATTACAGTCAACAATATCTATATACCTTTCCCATATTTGGGAGCTCCTCTTCCCTGATCCAGCTTTCTGGTCCATTTCCCAGCCATGACATCATCTCCCCAGAAAATAACTTGGATCCACCTGCATTTCAGATTTCGGGCTCAGGGAAAAACAACAACAAGCTAGTATAGCCACAGGCCCTTTGGAATATAACTAAAATATGCCTACTAGCTATCTACAAAATGGAGATTCCCACCCCCCACTCTTCATCTGCACTATTCCAGCTTTTAGGTTCATGTTTAGTCAACAATTTGTTTGGCTATATATGTTAACTCTCTTTTCAGCCACCAGATTCAAGACGCTAGCATGATGCCAACCAGACTTCCCTGGACAGACAACTCCACCAGTGTGTCCTGGAGCTCCATTTCCCCAGAACCCCACCCCACTAGGGAAAGAGAGAGGCAGGCTTGGAATATGGATCGACCTGCCAATGCCCATGTTCAGCGAGGAAGCAATTACAGAAGCAAGACCTTCCACCTTCTGCATCCCACAATGTCCTTGGGTCCATACTCCCAGAGGGTTAAAGAATAGGAAATCTATAAGGGGAGGGGATAGGATACGGAGGTCTGGTGGTGGGAACTGTACCTATCTTATCCTACGGTTTTGTCAATGTTTCCTTTTTATAAATAAAATTTTAAAAAAGTTTTAAAAATTTCTGTTCTATTGAAACTAGAACTTCTTTTGAGCATCTAAATCTTGTTCCAGTAAAGAATACTGAATGTCCTACAGAGGAATGAGAGGCCTGTGAAATGGTTCACTTGGGTAGTGTGCAGTTTTACAACATGTGCTACCAAATCTGAGCCTGGCCCATACCACAATGAAGGAAGCTTTGGTGCTGTGTTCTCTTTCTGTCTCTTTGTCTCAATCTTAATACAAAGCCAAAGCAAAACAAAAAGTGAGTAAAGAAAGATATACAAGTTTCTATAAATGATATGGAAAAAAATGGAGACCAAAAAAGAAATCAAACTATTATAGGAAAAAGATAAATGTTATAAAGAGTTCTATTTTTTTTTCTTTTTATTGTCATCATAGTTATCGACAGGGCTCAGTGATTGCAGGATGAATCCTCTGGTCCAGGAAGACAGAGAGAAATTGGAAGGGAATTGGGTATTAGAAAGAAAGACAGGCATATGCAATACCACTTGATTTCTCCTGAAGATTCCCCTCTACAGGTGGAGGCCAGCACTTGAGCCCAAGTCCACTGTTAAGTTACAAATTGTATGCTATACTTGTCATGCAACCTCCTGGCCCCAAAGACTTTTCTTTCTCTCTCTCATTCATTCTTTCTTCCAACTTAGACCACAAAAAAATCATAACTACTGTGCATGACTCACATAACCAGTATTCTTTTAATTTTTGCCTCCAGGGTTATTGCTGAAGCTCAGAGTCAGTACTACATATTCACTGCTCCTAAGGGCCATCTTTTTCTATTTTATTGGATAAGACTGAGAGAAATTGAGAAACAAGGGAGAAATAGAGAGGGAGAGAGAAAGACACCTGTAAACCAGCTTCACTGTTTGTGAAGCATCCCTCCTGCATACAGGGAGCCTGGGGCTTGAACCTAGATCTTTGTGCGGGTCCTTAAGCTTTGTACTATGTACACTTAACCAGTTGTGCTACCACCCAGCGGCATATTTAGTATTCCTTATTAAACTGTGTATCCAGTTAACTAGTTATTATATGAAATAGAGAAAAACTAGAGCATGAGTTTGCTCATATCCAGTGCCCAGGACTTCACAAATATAAGCAAGCTCTCTATCACTTCTAGAAACCACATTGGTATCTTTCTCGTAAGTCAGAGGTTGGCAATTTCTGGTACACTATGGAAAAATCTAAATTTACTGCATGAAAGTCAAAAGTTTGATAAATTCCCATGCTTTTGTAGCAGGACTCTGCTTTCTGAAATAATGATTGACATTACATGTAAATGAGAAACAGAAAACCATAATTTTAGAAAAACTTACTTCTTGGCTGCATGGATATTGGGCATATTTCTTTGGAATTCAGCCTTCTGCATCAGTGGGTTGGTGAGTTGTCTTTCAAACATTCTTGCTACTTCACCAGGTTTATTTCCATCACAGATTCCAAATCTCTAAAGTACAAAGTGTCTTTGAATAGCACCACTCTTTTTTTTCTCCATCTTCAGCAGACTGTTGAAGTGAGAAGCCTACACCTTCCCACTTGTCTCTCTCTGACTAATTTTAAGGCTTTTAAAGTCAGGTAAAGACAGTGGCAATCACAAAAAAAAAAAAAATGAAACAAACGTGTTTTTGGTTCAAAAGAGCAAGTTACTCATTTACTCAAGGAATGTTCTGGGAAATATTTAGCTTCTGAAATTCCAAACACATTTAGAGGGCTAGAGAATGTTTAAATATTACTCACAAAAATATTAGCTTCATGATATCATAGTACCTGGAATTAAAAGCATATTGCTCCATCAAAAAAGTGAAAATGACAGTGTTTTATAGAAAATAATGTTTTGGCAAGGATGAGAGGTGATTAGGAACTGTAGCTGCTAGGACTGTAAACCAGTGAAACCACTAGGAGAATTCTCAGAAAATTAGAAGTAGCACTAATTTAGGATCTTACATCAGGACATTAGGATCTACATTAGGACACACATTTAAAAAAAAAAAGAGTATGGGGGAGCGGAGTCAAGATGGAGACCTGAAAGCAGCAAGGAGATAGTCTCTCCCAAAAAACTGATTCAATCCCTAGGAATTCTAAGCAGAAACAGAATTTTCAGGCCTTTAGGAGATAAACTATAAAGGAAGGGTTAAAAAAGGAGTCACAGTGGAAAATTGTAACTAATTTTTAAGCTAAAAGGAGCTTAAAAGACAAATAAACAAAACCTTGAGTCACCCAAGCCCCAAGAGCCAAGCCTCTGGGCAGAGGTAGCTGGTTTGGGGAAATAAGGCAGAGAATAACAGGCCTGCCCACCTGTGGAGTTAAAATCACCAAAGGGGAACACTTTGTCAGAAATAAATGGGGAGCCATCTAAAGCTGCCCCACTGCATTCCAGGGAACTAAGGGATAGTTTGGGTGGGATGGTATTTTCCTCCCCCTAGTCTGACTTGCCTAGTTTCTTTGTTATTGTGTTAGATTGTTAGCTTGGTAGGCCACTGCTGCATATTGTCTGAAGGTTCTTTTGTGATTTCCCCTGTGAGAGGCATCCTATTGTAGTGGTTTTGCCGCCCCTCCTTTTATTTTTTTCTTTTTCTTTTTCTTTTTTTAATCTTCATTTTCTTTTTCTTTCTCTCTGGTTTGATATATCTTTCCTTTCATTTTTGTTGTGTTTATTATATTGGATAGTGATTGATTTGGTATTCTTTTAGGGAAGACTTTAGATTGGAGATGCTCTTCTGTTTTTTTTTTTCCCCCTCTCTTTTGACCAACCCATAATTTTGTTGCTATCATTGTTGTTCTATTTACTGAGGTTTGTTTGTGATTTCATACATGAGCGAAATCTGGTGTGGTGTGCCTCTGCCTTAATATTTGTTTATTCCTTTCTTCTCCCTAGCTTGATTAAGCTTTTGTGGTTGTTTCTTCTGCATTGGTTGATGGTGGATAGTATTTTCTTCAGTGGGAGGGATTTGAATGGGTCTAGCTGGGATATATTATTAGTTTATTTTTGTTTCTTTTTTCTTCTTTCTTTCCTTTTTATCTTACTGACTTAAGTTTCCTTTTTATCTTACTGATTTATTTTGCCTCATTTCTGGTTTAATTCATTTTCCCTTTTGTTGCATTTGCTATGATTTGTGATAGGACTTTGGTTTAGTGGGACTTTCTCTTGTACAGCACAATAACTGAACAGCAACACCCAGACAGAAAACTACAAGACACATCAATATATATATTTAAATCAAAAACAGTTAAATCAAGTACAACAATGAGTCAGGAGAGGAGACCAGAAGAAATTCCAAGTAAGCCAGAAGCAAATAAAAATAAGGAAAATATTCAAGCATTAATTGATTCATTAATCCCAGGAGTGAGAAAAGCTTTTGAGGAAAATACTGTCAGGAATAGGAAAATGACCAATGAGACTCTAAAAGAAAACATGAGTTATCTTGAGGTAATTACGGAACTGAAAGCTGAAATAGCTGAGCTAATAGGCCAGCTGGCAGAACAAGCTAATACTATAACTGAACAAGGTAAAAAAAAAAAAAAAGTAGCTGAACTGAAGAGAAGCTGAGGGAAAGGAGAGTGGAATAACAGAAGCAGAAAACAGAACTAGCCAGACCGAGGATCAATTAGAAAAAAACTAATAAGTAAAAAAGCTAAAAAAGAGATTGAGAGACATTGAAAACAACAAAAGAAACATATGAGATGACCTCAAAAGAAGTAACATACATATAATTGGCCTACCAGAGGAAGAAAAAGAAGAGGAAGAAAGCATTCTAGAGTAAAAAAAACAGAAGAAAACTTCCCCACCTTAAACATCATGAAGGGCATTAAGATTAAGAAGACCAGTGAGTTTGAAACAGAATCAACCCAGACCTGAAGACACCAAAGCACATCATAGTTGCAATGGAAAGAAGTAAGGATAAAGAAAGGATCCTGAAAGTTGCTAGAGGAAAAAAAAAATCACATACAGAGGAAAACCCATAAGACTATCAGAAGACTTCTCCAACAAAATTACAAAGCAGAACAGAATGGCAAGACACTTATCAAGCTCTCAATGAAAAAGGGTTTCAATATGGAGTTGGGCAGTAGCACAGCAGGATAAGCACATGTGGTGTAAAGCACAAGGACTGGCAGAAGGATCCTGGTTCAAGCCCATGGCTCCCCACCTGCAGGGAGTCGCTTCACAGGAGGTGAAGCAGGTTTGCAGGTGTCTATCTTTCTCTCCCTCTCTGTCTTCCCCTCCTCTCTGTCCTATATGACAATGATGACATCGATAATAATAACTACAACAACAACAAAAAATAAGGGCAACAAAAAGGAAATATAAATAAAATAAATATTAAAAAAAAGAAAAAAGGTTTCAACCAAGGATAGTCTATCCTACTAGACTGTCATTCAGATTAGATGGAAGAACAAAAACCTTCTCAGACAAACAGTTAAAGGAGGCAAATATCATCAAGCTACCCCAGAAAGAGCATAAGCAATATCATTAAAAAAAAAACTTGCCATATATCAGAGCAAATAAAAAATTGTTGAATAATGGTATTGCAATACCTTAAATCCATAATATCAATAAATGTCAATGACTTAAATTCAATCATTAAAAGGCACAGAGTATGAGGATGAATCAGAAAATACAACCCAACAATATACTGATGGCAAGAATCCCACCTGACACATAAAGACAAACATAGACTCAAAGTGAAAGGGTGGAGAACTATCATACAAGCTAGTAGACCACAAAAAAGAGCAGGACCAGCTATTCTCATCTCTAACACAATAGACTTTAAAATAAATGAAGTAACAAAAGATAGGCATGGACATCACATAGTGATCAGAAGATCAATTAACCAAAAGGATTTAACAGTTATTAACATATATGCACATAAGGAGGGCCCATCTAAATACGTCGAACACTTACTAAAAGAGCTACAAAAATACATCAATTGTAACACAGTAATAGTAGGAGACTTCAACACCCCACTCTCACACTTAGATCATCTCAGGAGAGAATCAGCAATGAAATAATGGAACTAAGAGACCCCTCACAGAATGGGAGAAGATCTTTACATGCCATATATCAGATAAAAGACTAATAATGAAAATATATACAGAGCTCACCAAGCTTAGCAATAGAAAAGCAAATGGCCTAATTCAAAAGTGGGCAGAGGATCTGAACAGAATATTCACTATAGAAGAAATCCAAAAGGCTACCAAATATATGAAAAATTGTTCCAGGTCATTGTCAGAGACATGCAAATAAAGACAACAATGAAATACCACCTCACCCCTGTGAGAATGTCATACATCTGTGGGACTATGTGAAAGCTTAGTAGAGCTTAGGGGAGCTCTCCCATCCTTGTATGGAGGTCTGGAAAGACACCCCACTTGTTAGCCTCTCTCCATAGAGATGAGCCAAGAAGGAAAAGTCTCCTAGACTAAGCTCGCCCTTGTTAGACTCTCAAGCCCACAGAAATCTCACAGTTTCTCCCTGCTACAAGCAGGCCACATGGCTGCCTGCTTTAAGGTTCATTTACTCAAAGTTCACCTCACCTTCTGATCACAAAGGAGAACACACACTCATAACAGTTTTCTTTGGTGTCCTTAATTTACATCAAACCTTCTTTATCTTCTCTCTATCTCACCTTAACTGGTTTAACCCCTATTCTCCTCTCAAATGCTTTTGGGTAATTAAACGCCTGCATCAGGAGACTATCTTGACCTTTATGTATCTGCATCAATTCTTGTCATACCAGCCCCCTACCATGAGGGCTAGCTGGCCTTTAAGAAACCTGTAATTTCTGACGTATTTGAAAAATGTTCTTTGTTTAATTTTCTATATATATCCAAGCCCACCCCTGAATAAATTGAGTGTTTGTATCAAAATACGCCCCGGTGTCTACTTTCTGATCTCTGGGCCCCTTAGAGCCAGAGAGGGAGAACCGGTCAGCTTACCTTCCTGGCTGGAGTCACTCCACATGAGCCCCAGCAGCATCAAAAAAGATAGGAGCAACAAATCCTGCAGAGATTGTGGGTTAAGGAACCCTTCTGCACTGCTGGTGGGAATGTAAATTGGCCTAACCCTATGGAGAGCAGTCTAGAAAACCCTCACAAGGCTAGAAATGTACCTTCCATATGACCCAGCAATTCCTCTCCAGTCCTATTCATCCATAAAGATATGTGTACACCTATGTTCATAACAGCACAATCCATAATAGCCAAAACTTAGAAGCAACCCAGGTGCCCAACAACAGATGAATGTCTGACAAAGTTGTGGTATAAATACACCATGGTATACTACTCAGCTGACCCATCTTGGATAGAGCTAGAAGGAATTATGTTAAGTGAGATAAATCAGAAAGACAAAGATACGTATGGAATGATACAACTCATAAATAGAAGTTGAGAAAGAAAAACAGAAAGGGAAATGTAAAGCAGAACTGGACTGAGTTTGGAGTATTGCACTAAAGAAAAATACTCAGGGTGGAGGGTGAGGGTAGATTTTTCAGCTTCACTATAGGGCGGAGGGGGGAGGGGGGAAGGACACAGACCTTTGATGGTGGGAATGGTGTTATTATACACTCCTATTAACTTATAGTCTTATAAATCACTATTTAATCAATATGAGAGGGAAAAATAGATTGAATGTCTCAAACGTTTTGATGCATAGACCCCAGTTGTGAGTATATATTCCTTTAATCTAAGCACTTAAGGTTTCAAATTGGTAACCTGATTGAATTTTAAGAACGGACTTAAATTATTAATACATTTATAATAATAACTATTTATTTGAAATATTAAATCACCTATAGTCTTAGACCAGAGAGACCAGAAGCAACTGGCTGTGTCACTATATAACAGCTATATGTAAATAGCATTAAAGAACATAAATCATGGTAAAGCTTGTATGATACAGAGAATCCTAAGAATGGATTTTAAAAGTCAACTAAATTTCCAGATAACTTGGTTATAATAATAAATATCTATTGCCTTCTTAAATTCTGAGGCAGCAGGAACTCTTCCCATTCTCTATAAAACCCATATTTCTCCCAATCCTGGAACCTCAGCAGTGGTGCTTATCTTCCGGCAGGCTTTTCTCGACCCATACCAATTGTTACAGCATCTGCTGATGCTACTATGATGCCAACTTGACTTCCCCAGGCAGACAACTTCACCAGTGTACTCTGGAACCCCACCTCTCCAGAACCCGGCCCCACTAGGGAAAGATAGAAACAGTTTGAGAGTATGGGTCCACCTGCCAGTATCCACATTTAGTGGAGAAGCAATTACAGAAGACAGACCTTCCACCTTCTGCGCCCTATAATGATCCTGGATCCATGCTACCAGGGAGATAAAGAATAGGAATGCTTTCGGGGAGTTGGGCGGTAGCTCAGTGGGTTAAGCGCACATGGTGCAAAGCACAAGGACCAGAGTAAGGATCCCGGTTCGAGTCCTCGGCTCCCCACCTGCAGAGTAGTTGCTTCACAGGCGGTGAATCAGGTCTTCGGGTGTCTTTCTCTCCCCCGTCTTCCCATCCTCTCTCCATTTCTCTCTGTCCTATCTAACAACAACAATGACCTCAATAATAACTACAACAATAAAAAAAAGGACAACAAAAGGGAATAAATAAGTAAATAAAAAGAATAGGAATGCTTTCAAAGGAGGGGATGGGATTTGGAACTCTGGTAGTAAGAATTGTGTGGAATTCTACCCCTCTTATTGTATGGTCTAGTCGATATTTTTTATTTTATAAATTAAAAAAAAAGAAAGAAAGAGAATGGGTTGGGGAGACAGCATGAGGGTTATACAAAAGTCTTTTGTGTCTGAGGCTCTGGAGTTCCAGGTTCAGTTCTACAAGATAATTCATGAACGAGTGCCAGTGAATAAAAAAGAACAAATAAAAGAAAGCAGTGAAAGGAAAGAGATTTTCCAGATCAGTTTTAAGGAAAGAAAAAGAGAAATAGAGAAGGGGGGGGCAAGTCCCTCCCAGAATGTGTAGCACGCCCAATCACCTACCTATGGAAGAAACAGCAATGGCTACTTTTGCTCAAGTTGGGGGGGGGGGGGATGTAAAAGGCAGTAGCCTTGAAATTCCCTTTTTATGCAGTTGTCTGTTAAGTGCTTTTAGTATGAGTTGCTTGTAGTATGAGGTGGAAAATTCCTTGCCCCTTCCCCCTTGAATAAGCAGGACCTAATCAGTGAAGGCCACCCATTGTTCGAAGGACCCTGCCTGGGGACAAGCCTTATCAGGACCTAATCAGTGAAGGCCACCCATTGTCTTGTAAGTTGTTCGAAGGACCCTGCATGGGGACAAGCCTTATCAGGACCTTTGCACAGACTTTGTGGTGTGCTGTCTACCGGATGGGTGGTCATAGCCGATGGCAGGAGGATGTGGCAACCCTGCCTGGTTGAATTCTATTGGTTGTGTGATCTTACTATATTTGAAAATAGCCTGCGCTTTGCTTTGAATGGATCATGCTTTTGCTAAGTTTGAAATGATTGGATCTTGTGTTTGCTATAGCCTGTTATTGGATGTAGGTTGATAAGGTGATGTGCTCCCCCTCCCTGAGTGTAGTCTGAATTCCTATAAATTGTATGGTTTGAGCCCTGTTCGGGGTCGAGTTTGGTAGACTAACACCAGTCACCATCTCAGCCCGGATTGCAATTCGTCAATAAACATCTTTGCTTCCTTACAGTGGATGGTGGTTTGATTTATGCTCGCTAACAGGGGAGGGACAAGTACAAGTAATAATGATAATAGAATAAAATTAAATAAAAATCCAAAACAGTCAGTCTGCAGATTGAACCAGTACAGACTGGCTCCACATAGCTTTCTCTCTTTCCCATAAACCAAGCTAAAAATAAGCAGTTATAAGAGGTAACTATCAGGCAAACTCAAGTGTTAGCAGAAAAACACAGGTATTCCAGGCAAGACTGAGGCCCTGATTGGTCAGGTATTCTGTCACTCAGATAGAGTCCCTGCTACCTTCATTGTTTTTTGAGAAACACCCCAGAATGACACACCAGGCAAGACTGAGGCCTTGACTGGTCAGGTATTCTGTTGCTGAGATAGAACACCAGCTCCCTTCAATGTCTTTTGAATGACACACATTTGAAAGACACCCCTGCTGATCCAGGAATCTTGCTAAAGAAATTCCCTCCTTAGGAGTCCCAACAGGAGTAGCTGGTGTGGGGGTTGGGAACTAGCAAAACAGAAAACTACCAGCAAATCTCCCTGATTCCTTTTTCCCTTTTAGACCTCTGTTTGGCAGCTCAAATACGAATCATAGAACTCTTGTTTAGTTCTTGTCTGCCCACCCAGTGCACCCTTATCCCACTACTGACCCAGAATTCCTACCCTTAATGGAACTTCCCAGTTTTGAAGCAGCCTCCTTACAGAGCAGAACTCAGGCCATAGGTTGTCATGAGTCACCATCTTGGCTCTGCCCCCTCCCTTTCAAACCATAAGCAAGAGCTGAGCCCCTCTCAGCTCTTTTTCTTTGTGTGTCTTTCTCTCTCTCAAAATTAAAATATAAAAGAAAGAATATCAAGAGTATTAAAGAAATGTTTTACAATTATAATCACAGCAACAGCCAAGAACTAGAATCAACCTAAATGTTTACCAGTGAGTAAATTGATAAACAAAAATCAGTACACATATACAATGGATTATTATTCTGTTTTTAAAAATATGGAGGTCCTGCTCCATGCTACAGTACGGATTGATCTTGAGAACTTTATGCTAAGTTACAAAAAGATAAATTCCTGTTATATGAGAAATTTAAAGTAGAAATAAATAGAAACAAAGTAGACAGTGATTATCAAGAGCTATGGGTAGGGAATTATCATCTTGTTCTTTTACATGTATCTCAGTTAACATGATCCTTGACAGTTCCATCCAAGACATGGCAAAGGACTGTTCAAAGGCAAGTATGTACCATAGCTATATCAGTCACTCATCTGTCACTGGGAATCTGGGTTGTTTTCAAGTTTCAGCTAATATAATTTTTGTTGCTATGAACACATATGTGCATAGATCTCTTTGGATAGGTGTTTTTGTTTCCTTTGGATGTATCTCCTGGAAGGAAATTTCTGGTTAGGTCCATTTCTAGTGTTCTGAAAAATCCCAGCCTAATTTACAAAGGGGTCAGACCAATTAACCTCACCAGCAGTCTAGATGGGCTCTATTTTCCCCACATATCTACTTGTTGTTTCTGTCCTTTCTGTTGTATGGCATTCTCACAGGTAGAAAATGGTATCTTACTATTGTTTTTGTTTGCATTTCTCTAATAATCAGTGACTTTAAGATTTTTTTTCATGTGTCTGATAAACCTCTGAATTTCTTCTATATCTCTCTATTTTCTCTCAATTTCTCCCTACCCTATCTAATTAAAAAAAAAAGGGGGAGTCGGGCGGTAGCGCAGCGGGTTAAGCGCACCTGGCACAAAGCTCAAGGACCTGCATAAGGATCGCAGTTCGAGCCCCTGGCTCCCCAACTGCAGGGGAGTCGCTTCACAGAAGGTGAAGCAGGTCTGCAGGTGTCTGTCTTTCTCTCCCCCTCTCTGTCTTCCCCTCCTCTCTCCATTTCTCTCTGTTCTATCCAACAATGACATCAATAACTACAACAATAAAACAACAAGGGCAACAAAAGGGAATAAATAAATAAATAAAAATCTTAAAAATAACTTAAAAAAGAAAGAAAGAAAATAGCTTTATGTTGGTAGCTGTGGATTCATCATGAAGGCAACAAGCCCCAGAGATAATCCTGGTGGCAAAAGAACAAAACAAACAACAACAACAAAAACAACTTCTAAAATTCTGTTCAATAATTTTGTGCTGTAGGTTACTTAGTTCCTCAAATAATGGGGTACATGAATAAATAATACCATTCACTATTTAATTCAAATATTATTGGTGTGTTCATTTTGATTACTTCACTTTCAATTTCTAAGACAACTGGCAAAGCAACAAGTTTTTTCTGTTGCTATTTTTTTTTCAACTCCAGTATCATATTATTGAGGGAATATTGCCTTACTCTACTACTTTTGTCATAGGAATACAGTTCCACATCTCCCCTTCAGATGCACATGTCAGGCTCCACCAAACAATCACAGTATTGCTTGGGGGTAATGGAAAGATTTGGAGTTTGGGGTAACACTGTGAGAGCATATTAGCTCTAGCATATGGAAGTGCAAGGGACTGAAACTGGGACCTCTGCTGCCTCAGGCTTAATGTAAATATATTAGAAAAACCACTGAGCTTTTTTCCTCAGCCTGGTCTGGTTTAAGAAGATTATCTATATGATAACCAAAGTGTGCATCTACAGTACTGGTTGAATTCAGACACTGGCAGATACAAGGTAGAAAGTAAATAAACTACCCAAGACAACAACATTGGGCCATGTGGTGGCCACCTGACTAAGTGCACACATTACAATGAACAAAGACCCAGGCCCATGCCCCTGGACCCTACCTGCAGAGGGAAAGCTTCACAAGTGGTAAGCAGGGCTGTAGGTGTCTCTCTGTCTATCTTCCCCTCCCCTCTCAGTTTCTTTTTCTTAAATTCTTTTTTTTTTTTTTGCCTCCAGGGTTATTGCTGGGGCTCAGTGTCTGTACCATGAACCCACTGTTCCTGGAGGCTGTTTTTTCCCCCCTTTTGTTGCCCTTGTTGTTGTAGCCTTGTTGAGGTTATTGTTGTTGTTGTTGATGATGTCATTTGTTGTTGGATAGGACAGAGAGAAATCAAGAGAGGAAGGGAAGACAGAGGGGGAGAGAACAATACCTGCAGACCTGCTTCACTGCCTGTGAAGCGACTCCCCTGCAGGTGGGGAGCGGGGGGTCTCGAACCTGGATCCTTATGCTGGTCCTTGCTCTTTGCACCATATGCGCTTAACCCGCTGTGCTACTGCCCGACCCCCTAAGTTCTTTTTTTTTTTTAATTTATTCCCTGTGGTCCGGGAGGTGGCACAGTGATAAAGCTTTGGACTCTCAAGCATGAGGTCCTGAGTTGGATCCCCAGCAGCACATGTGCCAGAGTGATGTCTGGTTCTTTCTCTCTCCTCCTATCTTCCTCATTAATAAATAGATAAAATCTTTAAAAAATATTTATTCCCTTTTTGTTGCCCTTGTTTTATTGTTGTAGTTATTATTATCATTGTCATTGATGTCATCATTGTTGGATAGGACAGAGAGAAATGGAAAGAGGAGGGGAAGAAAAAGAGGGGGAGGGAAAGATAGACACCTGCAGACCTGCTTCACTGCCTGTGAAGCAACTCCCCCTGCAGGTGGGGAGCTGAGGGCTGGAACTGGGATCCTTATGCAGGTCCATGTACTTTGCGCCATGTGCGCTTAACCCACTGGGCTACCACCCGACTCCCTTTAATATCTTTTAAATTATCTTTCTTGGACAGGAGTAGATAGTATAATAGCTATGCAAATAGACTCTAATGCTTGTGGTTCCAAAGTCCCAGGTTCAAGTCCCTGCACCACCATAAGCTAGAGCTGAGCAGTGCTCTTGTAGAAAAAAATATATTATCTTTATTTACTTATTGTATAGACACAGTCAGAAATTGAGAGGAAAGGGAGTGAGACAGACAGACAGAGAGACACCTGAAACCCTGTTTCACCACGTGGGTGCCAGGGACTCGAATCCAGGTCCTTGTATGCACATTGTAACATGTGTGCTCAACCAAGTGCACGACCACTTGGTCCCCCCTTCTCAATTTCTTTCTCCCTCCCTCCTTTTGTTGCCTTGTTGTTTATCATTGTTGTTATTGTTGTTGTTGTTGTAGGATAAGACAGATATGAGAGTGGACATTAGAGAAACTCATTTAGACCATGAAAGGGGAGGATACTGCTGAGGAGGCCAGAAGAAATAGTGTAAGTTGGTGCATAAAAATACTTGATGCTAAAAAATGTACTTTGGAGGATTTATCCTCAGACTATTGTACAAGACAAAAATACAATCTTGTTCTTTATTACAGAAGTCAAATTCATCTCCTAATTATTGATCCTTTTATCTGGCAGGAGCAGATGGGCTTTATTGACTACTTTCAGAAGATTAGTTCACCATTCATCACACCAAAACTAAAATCACGATATTTAGTAGCCATTCACCAATACTTAAATAGCTAATCTTAAATGACCCATTCTCTAGACCAATTAGTATAGCTATTTGAGAGGGCAGAATGGTATGTTTCTTTAAGCTAGATGTTTCAGAAGCAGCTAAATTTCTTCTAAGAACATTTTCCTTTAAAAAAATTAAAAAATCACATATTACATGACACGTGGCTCAGCTTAGTTGCCATAAAAAAGTCAGGGCATTCTATTGGGATGACATTGGGTGTACTTTAAGTCAGGTGGATGTCCACACATGTGCTGAAATGAGAATGAGAGTTAGAGTTAGGTTCCTCAACTGTTCATAGTAAACAGAACAGATCTGGTATCTGAAGGATAAAGATTTTTTTTTTTTTTTTTTTACCAGAGCACTAGCTTTGTTTATGGGTCACTAGCTCTGGTTTATGGTGGTTGAGGAATTGAAGTCAGTCATGAGAGTCTCTTTGCATAACCATTATGCTCTCTACTTCAGCCCATTATCCTTTATCTTAAGATGCTACACTACAGACCTTTCTTGGAGAACTAAGTCCTGAGTTAGCAGCAGTAGAATACTGCTCAGGCTGTTTAAATCACTCAATCTGAAAGACTGATGTATATGTTATCTGTCTATTCTAGATCCCCTAAGTTGTGTCTCCCTTTGGATGAAAACCAGAGAACAAACTGTGTATACAAAACATCCATGAGTATTTTTACCTTTGGGTTCATGATTATTAAACAATTTGTTCTGCTTAATGTTTAATGCTTTTCAGCCACCAAGTTACCAAGTTCATGCTACCATGAAGCCAACCTGACTTCCCTGGGCATATGACCTCACCAATAAGTCCTAGAACCCCACTTTCCCAGAGCCCTACCCCACTAGGGTAGGATAGAAACAGGCTGAGAGTATGGATTCACCTGTCAAAGCACACGTCCAGTGGAGAAGCAATTACAGAAGCCAGAATTTCCACCTTCTGCACCCCATTAAGATCTTGGGTCCATACTCCAGGAGAGATAAAGAATAGGGAAACTTCAGGTGGAGGGGAATGGGATATGAAACTCTGGTGGCGGAAATTCTATGCAATTGTACCCCTCTTATCCCACAATCTTGTCAATCATTATTAAATCACGAAAAAAAGAAAGTAAAAAAGAGCTGGCAATAGCTATACATAGTAGTAAAATGTATAAATATATCATATATATATATATATATATATATATATATATATATATGTGTGTGTGTATGCAATGCAATGCTTCCATTTAGTCATAGCTGCACTGATAGTATCTTCCCACTAATCACCTAGAATTTATTTTTTTCTGTTTTTAAAATTTTTATCTTAATTTATTATTACACAGAGATAGAGAGAAATTAGAAAAGGGAGAGGAGATAGGAAGAGAGACACTTGCAGCACTGCTTCACCACCTATGAAGCTTCGCCCTGCAGGTGGAACCAGGGACTTGAACCTGGGTCCTTAAGCACTGCAGTGTGTGTGCTTAACCAGGTGCAACACCACCTGGTCCCTAGAGTTTATTTTCTTCTTGGAAATAACATTTGCACTCAGGTATTGGTTCCACCTTTCTTCTATGATCTTCAAGAGTTTAATACCCTTCAAGTAAAATACCGCAGTTGCTACATGTGCAACATTTCTTGGTTTTCCATATAACACTCTAAGCCCCACCTAGGTCCCCCTCCACTATCGTGTTCCAGGAACTGAACAACTGAACACTCCCCACCCGAGTCCTTTACTTTGGTGTGAGCAGTACACCTACTCAGCTATGATCTTCAAGGGTTAACTGTCTTACCTTCCAAATTACAAGCAGAATCTATGACATATACATGAACATGACCCTTCTGCAGCCATATTTATTGAGATGAGGGTGGATGAGTGTTCTGAGGTAGCTATTGTGGGCTAGGGCTCAGAATTTTTATTTGCAATTGCCAAGACCTTCACTATTTTATTTTTGTTAGGTACGAATGAGTCAGAACGTAAGTAACTCGGGTTTTTGACTATTCACAATAGGCCATTAACTAATTCAGATCATACATCACAATAAGGTAGCTATGCTGAAATCTACATGGGGCAGCAGCTTTCACAGGACCAACTCAGCACTAAAGAAATACATGTAGTAAAATGGAGAAAGCATAAAATGGGCCCTCTCACATCATTCAAGTAAACTGATCAAGTCTGACCTCAATTTAGTTAGATTTTATAAATCAATCAATAAAATTTAAAAAAAATACATGGGTGTGCTAATTTGAACAGTCTAACAACCAGTAGCAATGTCCCATCAACTGCCACTCTCAGTAGGCACCACATGTCTCATTGACTTTTTAATTTATTAGATCTGCTTTTTATTATTTATGTTATTCATCAAGTATATCTGACAGGGAGTGGCTATTTTTTATTTCCCTACTGAGGTGATTGATGGTTTACAGTCAATACAGTAAAATACTGCAGTTGGTACATATGTAACATTTCTCGGGTTTTCCATATAACATTCTAAGCCCCCACCTAGGACCCCCTCCACCATCATGTTCCAGGAACTGAACACTCCCCACCCTGGAGTTCTTTACTTTGGTGTGAGCAGTATACCTACTCCAGTCCAAGTTCTCCTTTGGGTTTCCTTTCTGTTCCTATTTTTCAACTTAAAAATACTTTATTTATTCGATAGAGACAGCCAGAAATGGAGAGGGAAGGGAGAAACAGAGAGTGAGAGAGAGAGAGAGACACCTGCAGCACTGTTTCACCACTTGTGAAGCTCTCCTCCTGAAGCTGGGGACTGGGGCTCGAACCTGAGTCCTTGCGCACTGTAACATGTGTGCTCAACCAGGTGCACCACCACTGGCCCCTATTTTTTAGCTTCTGTCTATGAGTGGGATCATCCCACATTCATACTTCTCTTTCTGGCTGATCTCACTTCACAGGATTCCTTCAAAGCTCCATCCAAGATGAAATGTAGAAGGTGAATTCATTATTCTTAATAAATGAGTAGTATTCCATTGTGTATATATACCACAACTTTCTCAGAAACTCATCAATTGTTGGGAACCTAGGTTATTTGAAGGTTTCGGCAATTACAAATTGTGCTGCTATGAACATAGGTTTTTTGGATTAGTGTGCTTGGTTCCTAGTCTTGCTGTTTTTTTTTTGTTGTTGTTGTTTTTTTTTTAAATCAAAGATCTATTTTTGCATTTCTTTCCCCATCTCATTAAGCTAGCTATAATTCCACAGCTCAAATCTTTCTCTCTTGTTAAAGTTGATTCTCAGTCATTACTTTGCTTTCCTACTATAATTTTCCCTTTGAGTTTTTTTTTTATTTCCACATTATTATTTTCTCTTACAATAGAAGGACAGGTTTTTTAAAATTTATTTTTACTATTTTTATTTATTGTGTAGAGACAGCTAGAATTGAGAAGAGGGAGACTAAGAGGGAGAGACAGAGAGAAACCTGTGGCTCTGCTTCACCATTCACAAACCTTTCTCCCTGCAGGTGGGGATTAGGGGCTTGAATCCAGGTCCTTGTGCACTGTAGCATGTGCTCTCAACCAGGTGCACCACCACCCAGCCCCAGCCAGTTTCCTTTGTCTGCTCTTATATAATCTCTACATAGCATCAAGTGATATTCACAGTCCCCATATTCTCTCTTGTTTAATTAAAAACAAACAAACAAGCTAACAAACAACAACAACAACAAAAAAAACCCACCTCAGTCTCTTCTCTCTAAATCTTTACCTTATTATCCAGACCTCCTCTTAATTGCTTATGCTGACAACTATCCCACTTTGGGCTATTTTGTTAATAGTAAAATCATGTCTAAAGATTTTGATCATTATTAACTGAACATACAAAAATTGAGTACCAGTAGTTCCTTTCTACTAGAGTGAGTAGGAAAGCTCAAATCTGGAGACACATGCACAAAGGAAACACTAATGAATTTTCTGCACATCAAAGTTACAGAACACAGGAAGCACAACTGCACATTGTCAGATGCACTGTTCACATAAGAGTAGAGGATAAAATGTGAGTAAGAATCATGCCCAGGGGTCAAACTCAAATTAAACCATTAGAGCCTAACCATGGCAGTGTACTGACAGGAATGCAGTCACTGCAAAAATTATGTAAGGCCACATTCAGTAGCAATATGCCTTGGTTATTTCAAAGCATTTGCACCTAGAGATATAAATAACAATCTATTTACCTTAGAAAAGCAGCTCCCACACAGACATTTTCACATTTGATTTCTTCAGGGGAGAATATTGTACAGGCTACAAATATTTTATAAGGTGTTTATCATATTTCATAACAGTTTAGGATTGATTTAAACGGACACTTTAAAACAACTCACTAAGGTGAGCTCTCTCCCACTCCCTCATTTTATTTTAATTGAAGATATTCTCTCTTTACTGCAAAACTGGAATTAAAAATCATTTGTAAGATTATTTAATTTTCATTATGTTTAGTTTTCATTACTGTATCAACTCTCTCTTTTTAATATTTTGTTTATTTACTAATGAGAAAGACAGGAGGAGAGAAAGAACCAGATATCACTCTGGTACATGTGCTGCTGGGGATTGAACTTGGGACTTCATGCTTGAGAATCCAATGTTTTATCCAATGTGCCACCTCCTGGATCACCTGTATCAACTTTATGAATGCTTTTAAATATATTTTTTATTATTGAATAGAGACAGAGAGAAATTAAGAGGGAAGGAGGAGGTAAAGAGGGAGAGACACAGAGAGACAAATGCATCCCTGAGGGAGTCGGGCGGTAGCGCAGCAGGTTAAGCGCACATGGCACAAAGCACAAGGACCCGCGTTAGGATCCTGGTCGAGCCCCCGGCTCCCCACTTGCAGGGGAGTCACTTCACAGGCGGTGAAGTAGGTCTGCAGATGTCTTTCTCTCCCCCTCTCTGTCTTCCCCTCCTCTCTCCATTTCTCTCTGTCCTATCTAACAACGACAACAACAACTACAACAACAATGAAAAACAACAAGGGCAAAAAAAAGGGAAAATAAATAAATATTAAAAAAAAAAACCCAAATGCATCCCTGCTTCACCACTCCTGACATGCAGGAGGGGACTAGAGGTTTGAACCTGGGTCCTTGTGCACATAACCAGGTGTGCCACTGCCTAGATGCCTGAATGCTTTTTATTTTGAAGGGAAGTACTGTACATGGATACTGCTTTCATATTACACAAAAATATTTACTATTTTTACAGAGCAAAGTGAACTTTAAATGTTCCACAAGTTTTCAAACAAAGATTATTGTTATTTATTGTATGAGAGAATGAGCAAGATAAGAGTATAAAGATATTATCAGGGACTTCCTGGAGGTGTGGCTATGGAGTAACAGGGAACAGAACTGACCTACCCCCAAACAACAATTATCTACAACTATTTAACTTAACAAAACTCACCAACTACAACTGAGATATCCCCAGAAGCACTGTTCTTCAGCCACCAAGTTGCAGATGCTACAATGATTCCATCCTGACTTCCCTGGGCAGACAACCTCAACAATGTGTCCTAGAACGTCACCTCTCCAGAGCCCTATCCCACTAGAGAAAGAGAGAAACAGGGTGAAAGTATTGATCGACCTGCCAACATCCATGTCCAGTGGAGAAGCAATTACAGAAGCCAGAACTCCCACCTTTCGCACCCCATAAAGAGTTTTGTTCCATACTCTCAGCAGGGGAGAAATGCTAACGAAAGATGACCAGAGGGCTCTGAACTCCAATTCCATCAGTACCCAGAGAGAGAAGAGGAGAAAAGGAAGGACATTTAGAAGGAGTAATAGGTGTAGGTGTGACTTGGAAAGAAAGAGGAGATGGGACCATGGGAAAACTGGACAAATATATACAAATATAGAGAGATAGTTGTAGAAATAATAGCTAACCCATTTCTGTGACCTTGGGAGAACTACTGAAGTTTCTAATGAAGGGGAAGGGGACAAAGAACTCTGTTGGTGGGAATGGGAATGGTGTAGAAGTATACCCCTGTAATCTTATAATTTTGTAAGTCAATATTAAGTCATTAAAAAAATCAAAATCAATAAATAAATAGAGTTAGGGAGATAAAGCCAGTACACTAGTCTAGTATATGTAGTGGGGCTTCACACATTTTAAGTCCCTCACTACAATGCTGAAACATCTTCCATCTGCTTTTCCCCATTTTAATAGCATTTGTTGTTGACATTACAGAAAGATTTTCAAGCCAACTTCTGAGAAGAAATTTCTTATTTGGTTAATTATTTGGAAAAGTGCTTATGGAAAACTAATGTAGACAGAGGAGGCTAACAAATGTATGTATGTGAACTCATTCACTACTGAGGTAAATGCAACACGAAACCCAAGTCATCAAACCAAGTACATTCTCCTTTTGAAGTAGAATTTGAATAAGACGTCCGGTACTGATGAAATTGCATGGCATCTGGTGAGATGATAAATAATCTTCTTATGTATTAAAAGAGATTCTGTCTGTGTTTTAAGAAGTTCTAGACATATGATCAATTTTTTTTTTTATGTTGACTCTCTCAAAAGCCTAGACCAGGGAGAACAGAAGCAACTGGTAGCACACCTCTATACATGATGCTGGGTATTATACCCCAAACCCTAACAAAGGGACTTTTCAAAGTTAACCCAATCACCAAATAATGTGATGATAACAATAACTATCCGTTGTCTTCTTGAACCCTAAGACAGAGGGAACCTCAGGTTTCCTCTATAGAGCCTATATTTCCCCCAGTCCTGGAACCATAGGGTGGGGCCCACTTTCCTCCACGCTTCTCTCAATTCAAGTCAAATAATATTGCATCCGCGGACCGATGCCCAATCAACGCAACGAGTGCCACCCCAGCATGCGCCACTTCAGACTGTGTCCAGAGACTTCAGGTGTGGAATGACAACCCTTCAGCTTCATCACTCGGGTGAGACCTTTCCTTTCATAGTATTCTCTAATTCCATTCCAGATGTTCCACTCCCCAATAAAGTCCTCAAACCTAGATATAGTCCAGGTCCCCTGAGATAGAGCATATGTTCACATTGCTGCAAAAAGTTTCAGTCTGATATTTTGACACTTGATTTATGTATCTATTTATCTTCTATCAGAGCACTGCTCAGCTCTGGTTTATGGTGGTGTGAGGGACTGAACCTGGGACTTTGGAGCCTCAGACATGACAGTCTCTGCATAACCATTATACTATATACCCTTGCCCTTATTTATTTATTGACTTAAATGTGATTCTGAGACCAAGATTCAAGCTGATGCCCACCCCTGCCCAACAGATGGGCCATCCAGGGCATGCATCCATTCCCACATTGAGAATTATATGCTTGTGCAAATTTCTACCAAATTTATTTCTATGTATACTATAATAAGGTCATTTTAGTCTCATTTGTTTTTATGATTTTTCCCATGTTTATGATTTAAAAAACAGTGAAATGCTTAGTTTTCTCTAACTACCCACTAGTCATTAAACAAATACATCATTTTTTGACACAAGCACTGCTTAGTCCTGGCTATTGGTGGTGCCGGGGATAAATACATCCATAAAAAAATAAAATAACCCAACTACCCACTAATGCCATCTTTTTATTCTGTTTTTAAATATCTTATTCTTTGTTTGATGAGAGGGAAGAGGAGGAGAGAGTAAAAGAGAACCAAAGTAACACACTAGTACATGTGCTTCTGGGTTTTGAACTTGGGACCTTGAGTTTGAGAGCTCAATGCCTTATATACTACACCAGCTCCCAGACCACTGCTATCTTTTTCTAATTAAGAATAGTTTCTGAGGGGCCGAGCAATGGCACACTCAGACAAGTACACATAGCATTAAGTGCAAGGACCTGCATGGGATCTGGGTTCGAGCCCCCACTCCCCACCTGCAGGGGAGAAGTTTCACAAGCTATGAAGCAGCTCTGCAGGTGTCTATCTTTCTCTTGCCCTCTCTGTCTTCTCCTCCCCTCTCAATTTCTCTCTGTCCAATCCTATAAAGTGGGAAAAATAGCCACCAGGAGCAGTGGACTTGTAGAGTAGTGCTGGCATCAATCCCCAGTGACTATCCTGGAGGGGGAAAAAAAAAAGAATATTTTCTGTATTTCTTTTTTTTAATTGTGTCCAGATTTTTTTGTTTTTATTTAAAATTTTTTTTATTTATAAAAAGGAAACATTGACAAAACCATAGGATAAGAGGAGTACAGTTTCGCACAATTCCTACCACCAGACTTCCGTATACCATCCCTCCACTGGGATTATGGACCCAAGGTCATTGTGGGATGCAGAAGGCTGAAGGTCTGGCTTCTGTAATTGCTTCCCCTCTGAAAATGGGCATTAGCAGGTCGATCATACTCCCATATTTTCTGTATTTCTAAGAAGTATTTAGGATCAATGTGGCAAACAGTCAATAGTATTTATATATTTTCCCCATGTTTGGAAGCTACTCTCTGCCCTAATCCAGCTTTCTAACTGTCATCAACCGTAGAAGCTTGGAAAGCTACTGGGCGTCAATTTAAATCTGAAAAAAAACAATCACCTATGTAAGTTTTACCTAAACTGTCAACTCAAAGAACAGTGAGCTCAGTAAACAGTGATCTTTATTTACTGCTTTTGGGTTGGCTGGTTGGATCTGCTGCAGCAGCTAACACCAAAGGACTATGTATTTTACTTCCTAGAGCATCCTGTCACAGAAAAAAAAAAAAACTTTTCCCAAGCACATGTCATAGAAGGAGCTCATTCTTCACGCAATTCTCACAGTCACTATATAAAGTAACTGTCACTCCCAATCTACCTGTGAGAAAATGAGGTTCAGAGAGAGTATACACCCTCAAAATTCCAAGTGATAAAGTCTAATCAAAGATCAGGTAGGAACTCAAAGCCCGTTAAGCCTTCAAATTATTGGCTTTAACTTTTTTTTTTAATATTTATTTAGTTCCCCTTTTGTTGCCCTTGTTTTTTTATTGTTGTTATAGTTATTATTGTTGTTGTTATTGATTGTTAGGACAGAGAGAAATGAAGAGAGGAGGGGAAGACAAAGAAGGGGAGAGAAAGATAGATACTTACAGACCTGCTTCACTGCTTGTGAAATGACTCCCCTGCAGGTGGGGAGCTGGGGGCTCGAACCAGGATCCTTCTGCTGGTCCTTGAGTTTTGCTTGTGCTTAACCTGCTGCACTACCGCCCGACTCCTTGACTTTAACTTTCTATAGTAACAGGTAATCCGTTTTAGTTTGTGAATCTGACTTCATTTTTCAATCCAGTTCCTCAGTTAATTATGTTTAAATTACTTCTTTTTTTTTTATTTAAGAAAGGATTAATTAACAAAATCATAGGGTAGGAGGGGTACAACTCCACACAATTCCCACCGCCCAATCTCCATATCCCACCCCTCCCCCGATAGCTTTCCCATTCTCTATCCCTCTGGGAGCATGGACCCAGGGTCATTGTGGGTTGCAGAAGGTAGAAGGTCTGGCTTCTGTAATTGCTTCCCCGCTGAACATGGGCGTTGACTGGTCGGTCCATACTCCCAGTCTGCCTCTCTCTTTCCCTAGTAGGGTGGGTCTCTGGGGAAGCTGAGCTCCAGGACACATTGGTGGGGTCTTCAATCCAGGGAAATCTGGCCGGCATCCTGATGACACCTGGAACCTGGTGACTGAAAAGAGTTAACATACAAAGCCAAACAAATTGTTGAGCAATCATGGACCCAAAGCTTGGAAAAGTGGAGAGGAAGTATTAGGGAGGTACTCACTGCAAACTCTAGTGTACTTCTGCTTTCTTACTTTGGTGCCATACTCCAAACTCAGTCAATTTCTGCTTTGCGTTTCTACTTCTTTTTTTTTTTTTACATGCATAACATTCCCCAGATTCCCATTTAACAATACAACCCCCACTATTTCATTCATCATTTTTCATGGACCTGTATTCTCCCCAAATTACTTCTTTGAAAACTTTTTAATTATCTTTATTTATTTATTGGATAGAGACAGCCAGAAATTGAGAGGAAGTGAGAGACAGAGAATGAGAGAGAAAGAGAGACACCTGCAGCCCTGCTTCATCATTTGCAAAGTTTTCCCCCTGCAGATGGGGACCATGGGGCTAAACCAGGTCCTTGCTCATTCTTAACATGTGTGCTCAACCAGGTGCACCACCCCACCACCAGGCCCCGGTTTAAATTATTTCTTATTGATTTTTCCTGCTTACTAATATGGAGCTTTTCAAGTTAAAGAGAAAAAACAAAACAAAACCAAAAAACAAAACAGAAAACCTACAAGTGTCACTGTGGGCCCGCAACAATGACACGGACACCAGAGTCTTCTTCCTCAATTCCCTTTATTTCCTTCTTATGGCCACCTTAAGTACCTTTCACTGTTACATAGTCAGCCAATGGGCATTAAGCAACTTAGGACCCCACTTTAGAGCAGAGGCTCTGTCACCAGTCTGAATGACATTTGACAACTGCATAAGATATTTTATTCTAACTGTGAAGGATTGTTCTCACTTATAGCTCATAGCTTATCCTTAGTTTCAGACACGGAAATTAATGTGGAGTTTCAATATTCCTATTGGTGTCAAGGATATAATGAGGTAAATTCAACACATAGGAATAGAGAACATATTAATAATAGCCTCACCAATGTGTTCTGAAACCTCACCTCTCCAGAGCACTGCCCCACTAGGGAAAAACAGAAATAGAAAAATGCTTCCTACTCAATCAAGTCATAAACCAGTTTTAAGAAATAATATCTTATTTCTTAAAATAATACATATATTATATGAATATCTATATAGGATATAGACATATACACAAAAGTTTTTTTTTTTCACTCTTGTTAGGGGGTTAATGGTTTACAGTGCACTGTTGACATGTAGGTACTGTTTCTCACCTCCCCATGCATCATGCAACAGGACCTTAGTGTTCCCCCCACCACACCCCCACTTCCTTCTCCTCTCCCAGAGTTCTTTGCTTTAGGACAATATACCACATCCAGTCCAAGTTTCACTTTGTGTTTTCCTTCTCTGTTCTTATTTCTCAGAGTTCACCTATAAGTGAGATTATTTGGAATGTGTCTTCCTTTTAACTTATTTCATTTAACATATCTTCAAGTTCCATCCAAGATGATGCAAAGGAGATTACAGCATAGTTTTTGACAACTGACATATATGACACAGATTTTTTTCTTTGACAATTTTAATTTGAATTAGTGTCCAATTTAAAAATTTTTTATTAGTGATTTAATAATGATTAACAAGATTGTAGGATATGAGGTGTACAATTCCATATAATTCCCACCACCAGAGTTCTGTATCCCATCCCCTCCATTAGAAGGCTCCCTAGTCTTTATTTTTTAGCCACTTATCAGTTGTTGGACATCTGGATAGCTTCCAAGTTTTGGCTACTACAAATTCTGCTGCTATGAACACAGGTATACATAGATACCTTCTGATAGGTGTTTTTGTTTACTTTGGGTAAATTCCCAAAAGAGAAATTACTGGGTCATTTCCATTGTTTTGAGAAATCTCCAGACTGTTTTCCATAATAGTTGGACCAATTCACATAAGTGAGTGGTTTATTAATATGCAAATCATATCAATAAACTGAATAACCTTTTGAATTTAGGCCAAATCAGTAATACTTTAGAACAGCTTTGAGTAAAGGAGATTTTATTTTGCTACTCTCTATTCAATTAATATTCTGTTAGGTGATCAAACAAAACATTTAAATAACAACAGATGATTAGTATAAAGCATACCAGTGGTCCTACTATCTTCAGTTTTTATCAGTATTTAAAAAAAATATTTACTTATTCCCTTTTGTTGCCCTTGTTGTTTTATCGTTGTAGTTATTATTATTTCTGTCATTGCTGGATAGAGAAATGGAGAGAGGAGGGGAAGACAGAGGAGGGCGAGAGATAGACACCTGCAGACCTGCTCCACTGCTTGTGAAGCGACCCCCCCCTTCAGGTGGGGAGCCAGGGACTCGAACTGGGATCCTTACCCAGTCCTTGCACTTTGTGCCACCTGTACTTAACCTGCTATGCTCCCGTCTGGCTCCCCCCCTTTTTTAAATTTATCAGTATTTTTATAGGTAGCTTTTAGGTATGGTAAAGTCTTCAAAATATGAACATGTGTTGGTATGCTTCTGATTCTGCTTCTGGGATCTCTTCTGTTACATTGCTTGACGTTGTGGTCTATTTTCATGATCTTTCTGTTACATTGGTTTGGTCTCACTCCATCTGCCTCTGGGAGATTTGGTTTAGCCCTTGCTAGTTTCGCGCTTCTTCCTTCTCCCCACCCCCTACCCTAGGTACTTCCTGAGTTCCTGACGCTGCAGCCAAAGGAGAGAGAGGCAGGAAAAAGTTGTGTGGTGATTAGATTAGATTAGTTTTTGTACCGTTGGCTTGTGAATAAAGAAATACAGCTTCTCCACTCAGCCGTGTGTCCCTGGTCTCTGTCTCCCACCTGAGAAGCTAGCCTGGCATACTCTCACCCTGAACTCTGACAACAAACATGTAGCTAAGGTCAGAATTTTTCCCAAGGTATTTTATTAAGATGATCATAAACGGAGGCTAGAATGTATTCAGTTTACAATTGAAATTTTGGGAGCTTCTTACCATCATTTGAAAAAAGCTAAGACTTAGTATCCACAGCTTGCATCTTCATATTGATGCACAGAGTCAATAAGTGCATTCAGATTAGCTTTGATCCTATACAGAGCTGCATAATAGTGTCTTTTAATGTTCACTGTTATGAGGGCAACTAGTTTTTGAGGGCTACCCTGTGGCAAAATTCTAGCTCTAGCTTATGCTGGAAAATGTAAACTTGGCCAGTATATTTCATTCTAATAGATTATTGAACTCAGATATGATTAATAGGTCATGAATGACAGAAAAGTAAGTAGACAGGTACAGATGATTCGCTCAATACACATTGTCAAATTCATTTGAAATAAATATAAGTCTAGTTGAAACATACAGGATTAAGTGATTGATTATACAGGTAGATTCATCATTTCTATCAACTTTATCACTTCCTGACAAGGCTCCAATTCCAAATTGATCAGCATGGACTGTTAGCTTTTAATGGAAAAAGACTTAAATGTTAATGCTTTTAACAGATAGGAGAAATCTGATTGCCCCTAAATCAAAGGGAAGATAAAGTAAATATCAGTAAGTATGAAGAAGTCACTCTTATCCTTTACGAGAAACCCTGATTATTGCTTTCAGTACCAGACTTAATTTTCTAAAGACAAACCTGCCTGATACCACTTCCTACAAAAAGTACCACTGTTGAAAGTACATCTGTGAAGAAGGCAAGATAGAGACCCCATAGCTTTTGTCTAGTGAAATGTGGACCCACTATCTCTTCCTCTCCAAGGGTCTGCAGATCATTGAAGATCAAGGAGGGGAGGAAGAGGAAAAGACTGCAGTTCAAGGCAAAGGTCAGCAGTGTCACTGCAGGGGTGTCGTCTAATGAGAAGCAGGTGCTTAGAAACCAGAGGCATTCAAGGTCTGTGAGAAACAAGTACATGACCCTTCAGTGGATCTGAACTGAGTGATGTCTATAGAAAGGCACTGATGTTTGTTAAGGTACCGATTTCTACTCTAACTCCCTGAGAATTCAAAGCATGTGAAGAATCTTTGTATTAAATAATCAGCTTTGTTATTAATTCCCATCTGGCTCCAAGAATACAGGGTGACCAAAAAGAAAATGTTTAGGGTAATTAAGGAGGCATCTATCAGAGCCTCCTAGAACAAAGTCACTCATGATTAATAGTTGAAACAAGTGTTCACTGGCAGTATTTAATAAGGGAGCTCATAAGATGCTTGCCACATTGAGCATTGAGAGAAGACACAGGGTTCTCTAGGATGACCATTACAATTTGGCATTTGAGAGATTCTACACACAATTGTGTTTATTTTTGCTTCCATTAGCTGGGGCATGGTGCAGGTACTATGAATCCATCAACCCTGGTGGCCATTTTTTCCCCTTCCCCCTCATTTTATTCAATAGGACAGAGAGAAATTGAGAGAGAAGATAGATGGGTAGGTAGATAGACAGACAGACGGACAGACAGATAGACAGACACCTGCAGACCTGCCTCACCACTCGTAAAGCATCCTCCCTGCAGATGGGGGCCTGGGTCCTTGTGCAGATCCTTGCACAAAGTACTAGGTGTGTTTAATCAGTTGCACCACTGCTCCCCTAAAATTGTTCAAAATTTCCCTCTTACCTCCTTGAAAATATAGCCCTACCTGAAAACTTGTGCTCAGATACTTCAAATGCAGAACTTTTCATCTTTCTACTCTCATGTAGTATTAAAAAATAATTTAGGTAATTAATTTTCACAGAAGGGAGAGAGTGATCAGAGTATGGCTCAGCTCTGGTATTATGCAGTCATGAGGACTGAACCAGGTATCTTGAAGATGCCAGTACTGAGGCTCTGCAGCTCCACCCCCCCCCCCAATGCTCCCTTGTATTTATTCCTATGCTTATACCCCATGAGAAACTAATTGAAAGAGATTCTGAATTCTTTCAATTCGATCTCTCTTTATGACTAGCATTCAAACCTGTTACCATTCTCCCTGCCATACTGAAATGCATTCAAGGTGGTCTTTCTGTTTTCAACCTTGTTTCTACAATATATTTATACAGAGAGAGAGAGAGAGTGAAAGAGAGAGAGAGAGAGAGAGAGAGAGGGAGAGAGAGTTATTAGGGTCAGACAAAGGTTTCTTAGCCACTTTTCTATGGTCTATAAGTTCCAGGCCCAAACTTTTCTTACAGCTTCATCTATTTTTTTGCTTCCACATTATGCTGGTCTTATTTTCTTTCCTAAAATATGTGTAGCTCATTCCCATTGCATGACCTATGGACTTGTTATTCTTCTTTCTTGGCATTCTCTACCTCCTTATATGCATGACTAGCTTTTTCTTGTCATTTTGATTTCAATTAAAATTGCAGTATTTTTTAAATAAATGTTTTAAAATATTCATTTCATTTTGTTGTCCTTGTTTTATTGTTGTTGTTATTGATGTCCTTGTTGGATAGGAAAGAGAGAAATGGAGAGAGGAGGGTAAGACAGAGAGGGGGAGAGAAAGATAGACACCTGCAGACCTGCTTCACTGCTTGTGAAGTGACTCCCCTGCAGGTGGGGAGTCGGGGGCTCGAACTGGGATCCTTATGCTGGTCCTTGTGCTTTGTGTCACGTGCACTTAACCTACTGAGATACCGCCTGACTCCCAAATTGTAGTTTTTGAAGATGCTTTCCCTGAAGGTCCAATCCATCTGAAAGAACCACTATCCATCTACCCTTCTCTATGATATCTCCATATTGAATTATTTTAAAGTTGCTATTTATTTTATTTTATTATTTTTTTATTGCCACAACAATTATTGCTGGGGCTTGGTGCCAGAGCTACAAATCCATGGTTCCCAGTGGCCATTTTTTTCTCTTTAAAAATTCCTTACTACTTTATTATATAGGATAGAAATTTAGGTGTGGGGAGACAGAGAGAATGAGATAGAGAAATAGCTGCAGATATGATTCATCACTCATGAAGCTTCTCCCCTATAGGTGGGGGCTGGGGACTTGAACCTGGGTACAAGTGTTCACACTGTAATGGGTATTCTCTACTGGGGGTATCACTGCCTCAATAATTTTTATTGAGGTGAAGGTCATACAACATAAAATTAAGCATATTAGCACAATTAAGAGTTTTGAGCAACTAAAACCTCTATATACATCAAAATATTTATAATATTTTGCAATGTTTTCTTTCTTTTTTCTATTAGTGATTTAATAACAATCACAGGATTGGGGGATAATAGGGGGTACAATTTCATATAGTTCCACCACCAGAGTTACGTGTCCATCCCCTTCATTGGAAGTTCCCCTATTCCTTTACCCCTCTGGAAGTATGAACCAAAGATCTTTATGGGGTGCAGAAGGTAGGAGGTCTGGCTTCTGCAATTGCTTCTCCACTGGATTTTTGGGCCACTTAGAATATACCTAAAATAGATTTTCTAGCTTCTCATGATGTTTCTTTTAACTATAAAAGAATATATCACCTGTACCTGTTAAGAAGTTGCTCCAACTTCATCCTCTCCATCACTTGACAGCTATCAATCTACATTTAGACTCTAGAAATTTAATTCTTTTCTTTTTCTGTTTGTTTTGCATGAATAGCACCATACATTAAAATGCCTGTGGCATTATTACAATGACGGAACATTCCAGAATATGCTAATTATCTTGCACATTTGGGAATGTGTCTGGAGTGGCAGTTGCAAATAGGACTTGACTAGAAAATATCTGAAGAGCTTAAAAAAATGTCAATGTCTTGGTCTAGTTCCAAAATATTATGATTTAATCTGAGGTCATATTATGCATCTGGAATTTTAACAATCTATCCAGATGATTTTAATAGACCAACAAGTTTAAGTATCACCTGCTCTGCTGCTCATTTTCCTGTGCATTACAATAGGGTGGGTAGTCATTTACAATTGTCTGCCTGAGTCCCAAGTGAGTTAAATCAATAAACCTAGAGAGGACATAAGTTACTTTTTAAAAAATGAAGTGTTTTTAACTTTTCATTTTATTTAAAGAGAGGCTATTTATGGGACTCCAGGATTATCAGGTTATCACTGTGGCTTGGTGCCAGTACTATGAATCCACTGCACCTGGTGGCCATTTTTTCCCATTTTATTGGACAGGAAAGAGAGAAATTGAGAGAAGAGGGGAAAGAGGTATAGAAACATAGACAACTGCAGACCTGCTTCACCGCTTGTGGAGTAACCCCCCCCCCCAGGTGGGAAATGGGGGCTTGAACCCAGATCTTTGCTAGTACTATGTGGGAATAACCAGTGTGCCACCACCCACCCCTTTATTTATTTATTTACTTATTTATTTATGCCATAAAGGTTATTGCACAATCTCAATGCCTATAAAACAATCTCACCATTCACATGGCTATTTTTTCTTTTTTCTTTATTTTGATAGAGATAGAACAGAGCAGGTCTCTTTTCAGCCACCAGGTTCCGGATGCCAGCAAGATGCTGACCAGACTTCCCCTGGACAGACGACCCCATCAATGTGTACTGGAGCTCCACTTCCTTAGGGCCTCAACCTACTAGGGAAAGAGAGAGACAGACTGGGAGTATGGATAGACCAGTCAATGCCCATGTTCAGTAGGGAAGCAATTATAGAAGCCAGACCTTCCACCCTCTGCAACCCACAACGACCCTGGATCCATACTCCCAGAGAGATAGAGAATAGGAAAGCGATCAGGGGAGCAGGTGGGATGTGGAGATTGGGTTATGGGAATTGTGCAGAATTGTACCCCTCTTAGTCTATGGTTTTGTAAATGTCTCCTTTCTTAAATAATAAATAAATAAATAAATAAATAAATAAATAAAAATAAATTTAAAAAAACCAGATTAAAAGTCAAAAAAAAAAAAGAAACAGCAGAAAAGAGGTGGTTAAGAAGGTAGAAGGGGAGAGAATAATAAAGAAAGGGAGGGAAAGAGGGAGAGACAAAGAGAAAGAGAGAGAGAAAGAGAGAGGAGAAGGAGGAGGAGGAGGAGGAGGAAAGGAGGAGGAGGAAGAGAGCAGAGAGCAAGAACATGTGGCAATGATACATTTTCTGTTTTCATGGCACTTCCATGTGGTGTCAGGGCTAGAACCTGAGCCACATACATAATGAGGCAAGTGCCTACCAATGAATGTTTTCTTCACCTGTCCTTAGATTGTCATA